>NC_053435.1:66515149-66799512 GCF_007990345.1 Gossypium hirsutum
TGGATCCAAAATCATATTTGGAAAAATTATGTTTTCGCCCCTAAACTTTATTAAAATTACACTTTTTCCCCTAGGCTCGTAAAGTGATTTTTTTCAAATTTCTCACTCTATAGGCCTAGCCGAACCATTTTCATAACTATAGCAAAGTATAATTCTCATAAAAACTCCATTTTATACGATTTTTACAACTTTTGCAAAAATGGTCCTATCGGATATTTTCATCGAAGATCCCTTAGTAAAAGTTGTTTATTTAACACCCAACACTCATTTTCTACCATTAGACATCAAAATTCATGCATGCCACACATGGGTCAATTTTTAAACATGGGCCCTAGCTCAAATTAATGGTAGAAATAGATAGATCTTGTTACGGGGATTGCAAAAACGTAAAAATCATTAAAAACGGGGGTAGAACGGACTTACAATCAACCTTTGAAGCTTCTATCCATGGTTTCTCTATGCAAGTTTCGGCCAAGAGGCTGAAGATGGACAAAAATTGGCTTTTAATTTTGTCTTTAATTCATTTTAATAACTAAATGACCAAAATACCCTTAATGAAAAACTTTGGAAACATGCCTAACCATGTCCATTTTTGTCCACCAACTTAACCAATGGTATAGTTACCATATAAGGACCTCCAATTTAAAATTTCATAACAATTGGATACCTCTAGCATGTAGAACTCAACTTTTGTACTTTTACGATTTAGTCCTTTTTACTAATTTGAGTGCCCAAACGTCAAACTTTTCGAACGAAATTTTCAAAAAATTATTCCATGAAATTGTAGACCATAAAAATGTAATAAAAAAATTTCCTCATCAATTTGTGGTCCCGAAACCGCTATTCCGACTAGGCCCAAAATCGGGATGTTACATTTCTCCCTCTTTTAGGGATTTTCATCCCCGAAAATCTTACCAGAAAAGTGGTTTTGGTTTTTCACTTATTTTCCTCAATCCTATAATTGATGTCAAAGAACTTTCACTCAAGTTGAGCTTTTACTACCTATCTCTTAAATTCCACATACAAGAATCATGAGTGGTTTTCGCTTTACAACACTTTCACTGAAACTTAATCTCTATCATAAAGTTCATGTATTCAAAAGTCTGATCAATACCATCATGTTACATATACATTCATACTTGAATCTTTTTCAAATTCGAATAGTGAAACTAGCTAGTTCATCTCGACCTTATACTTTCTATAATTTCACATGGTCCAATTATTTGTCAATTCAACTTTTGGTTACCTTTCATTTCAAAGCCTCCTTTGGCTTTCCCAAGAAATCACTATATGAAACCCAGATCTTAATCCAATTAGTGGAGACTAGTATTCCAAGAAATCCATCAATCATAAAGACACGAAATTCCTCGAACCCGATGAGCGAAAACTCAGTACCTACTAGCATGATTTACATATCTTGTCAAATATTTAACAATAGGCTACATGACATTTTTCTCTTTCAAAGACAGGAATGATCCTGATAGGGCCTTAAGGATAACCTTTCTCATTTTCCATCATATATTAATACTGGCAGAGATAACTCTGATAGAACTGATGCTCGGCTTTAACCCATTAACATTTCAATATTCTTACACAAATATCATACAATAACCATCTCATCATCTTTTAATACCCAAGTCATTTGCACTATAGCAACTCAAGTCTTTCTATGACATCATATACTTTAAACTATCACTATCTTGTTGTCTTAAAACACTTCAACATTCAAACAACAATACATCACTGAAAACCAGGAAGTCTTTGCTCAACATAGACTAGACTAGTTCAAAGGCTTCGGTTAATAATGTTCTCATCTGTCCAAACTTTACCAATCATGAATTAAGCCATTAATTTCACAACACGAAAATTTTACCACTTAAGCCTTTGCCAATGTTAAATCCCTATACGAAAATTTAGAGACATCCAAATACTAAAATCACCAGATTACCATGATCAAATCAGAAGCATAATCATACTTGATATAAATATCGCAAGCTAAAGGTCATACTTTAACCATAAGCCATGTTCGACAAGTTACGAGATAAAGATGACCAAGAGTTAGAGATAAGGAAATCCATAACGAAGAAATCCAGAATATAGAAATCCAACATAAAAAAAATCCAAAACAAGAAAATCCAATCACGATTCCGTATCGAAAGACCGAGAACAAAGTTCATAAGAAAATATAAAAGACCTCAATGGTTCTTTAGAGGAAAGAAATCCAGAAGAAAATATCATTCTAACCACCAAAGATAGATGTAAAAAGAATAATATACCTTCCCATATACATATCGGACAAATCAACTATTAGAAGAAATCGAATCATAGCATCATACGCACCTTTTTCATCAATTCCCAACAAACGGAAGGAAACAGAATACCAGAAAGAAATAGGACCATGTAGATTATGTACCAATCAGACTGACAATGCCTTTGTCTATTATTAAGATCAGGGAACATTTCCATATTACAAAAATTCATCAGAGATATACAACCACTACAACAAATTTCTAGAATAAATGGACTCATAGAGTGCCTTAAGAAAGATTGCCATCATCTGCTGATTGTAATTATCATACCCAAACATCTCTCATTTGAACATTATTCCTTTAACTATTTTCTAGACCAAAATTCCATTTTATTCCTTCACTAAAGGGAATCAACTCATGAGAGAATTTCAATTAATACATTTCTCGACTTCATACTAGGATTGTAACACCCCTTACCCATGTCTGACCCTGGGACAAGGTACGAGGCATTACCAGACTCAAACATTCACGTACATACAAAAACTAGGCCATAAAATTTCTTTTTTATTCAAAATATCTCATACACATGCATAATGTTCCATACACGGGCCTACGATGCCCTAAACATGCATTGAAACTAGTTAGGGACTAAACTGAGAACCTTAGAAATTTTTGAGAAAACTTAGAAAATTTCTTTCCATGAAACAGGGTCATACGCCCGTGTGGGCACAGGGACACGCCCGTGTCCCCAGGCCATGTAACTCTCTGACTATGACTCAACAAACAAAATTTAACCACACGGCCAAACCACACACCCATGTGCTAAGCCATGTCATCCACACGGCTGAGACACACGGCCGTGTCTCTGCCGTGTGGCTAACACTTAGGCTATTTTCCAAGCCTTTTGTTACCATTAATCCCTCACATCTTTACACACATCAGAGTTATACATCATGACATCATTTTAATGATTTAGTAGACTTCACTAAGATGTATTCTTAAATTTAACATGCTATCGTTCACAAGTTTCACATACTCATATAATATCAAGTCTAGACACACTAATCCATATTCATTGACCTTGTCAAGTGACCTTATTTAAACATTAAGCATTCATGTTTAATCACCATCGCCTTATTTCTATACCATACAATTACTTCATGGCTATAACTATTTTGATTGGTCATGAAGCATTTATCATACACACATGTCTTAACACCAATCATGCATGTCTCACAAGCATAAAAACATCATCGCATTGCAAGCATTAGAACTTATCATGAATAACTAGGCTTATAAGCCACAATCATTATAAACCACATCTCATGGCTATATACAATTAATCAATATAAGCCAATAAATTTGGCTAATCATAACAACATCTATCATAAAAACTAAGTCCTAATACAAGCCACTCACTTGAAGGTGCTTGTAATATCCTGATTTTAAGCAAAACGAGCAAAAGGGTTTAATTGGTAAAAATACCTAATAGTCATAAGTACATGTTAGAGTGAGAATTTGATGTTGCCATAGAAGGGAAAAATGATCAGCATGTCATAAAACACAAGAAAATAGGCTGAAGTTTAATTTACGAGCTTTGGGGAAAAAGTGTAAATATGCAAAAGTTTAGGGGCAAAACTGTAATTTTGCCAAAATATGATTTTGGGTCAATTTGAATAATGTGAGTCCTAATTAGACTATATTTTAAATGATAGAGCAAGGAAAACTAAAATTCAGGCTAAAATGGGGAAAATACCAAGTTGTGGACGAAATGGTAAAAGTAGCCATTTTCGCATACGAGGTAAGTTCATGTGTAAATGTAGTAACATAATTGTCATTTTAAGCAATTTAATGTTGTTTATATGATATGATGCTAATTATTATCATGAAATATTATGCTTTGTGGTTATTGTTGAATAATATGTAATTATGTGAATTACTTGATGAGTATGAACTATCACTGAGGTATCAATTTCGATATTCCGTGGAAGATGGCAAAGATGTGTGATCGAGGAAAATGCCCGTTTGAACCTTAGGAATAGATTAGGATACAAGTGACATGTCACTAGGATGTTTGGGCATCCTAACTCGTTGAGTTGAGTCCGAGTTCACTTATGGATGCGAATGTCCGAACACGTTGAGTTGAGTCCGAGTTCGAGAGATGTAACTAGGCATTCGAGCTCGTTGAGTTGAGTCCAAGTTCACTTATGGATACGAACGCCCGAGCTCCTTGAGTTGAGTCCGAGTTCACTTATGGGCGGGTTACATGGTAGCTTGGCTACATATGTGGCACTTATGTGCAAACTTTCCATGTATCCGAATTATATTCCGATGTGTTCAACAGGTAAAATTCTACTCAAATGGAGGAATACTCAAGATGAAAGGGACATATTGGTAAGTGTTGTGAAATGAATACTTTGAACAGGTATTTACTTAACCCTCGGGTTGAAAACTCGATATAACAACAATATGGTAAGATGATAAATGAAAATGTGATATGAATGTCTCGGTGATGATTATGCAAATGATGTTTCATGTTTGCTTATATAGTTGTGTTACTTGCTATTTGCATGTGAGCTTACTAAGCATTTATGCTTACTTTCTCCTTTTCATTCCTTATAGTGTTGACAAGCCAGCTCGGAAATCAGGAATGATCGGAGGCATGCTCACACTATCCGTATACCATCTTGGCATAATGGCTTGCATATTTTGAGTATGGCATGTATAGCATTATAATCATTTTGTATATATGGTCTTATGATATGGTTATTGAGTGGTATGGAAATGCTTGGTAATGATTAGCCATTGGAATGGCTAATCATGATCATATTTGGTGTTATGTATGCTAAATTGCTAGCTAATTCATGGAAACCATGAAATAGGTAAAATTTACCATAAAATAGATTCAGACAGCAGCAGTGACGTGAGTTTGAAAAATCATTAAAAATAGTAGAGATACAATTAGATGATGAATAAATATGGAATTGAATAATTATGAGTCTATTTTTATATGGATGGAAAAAAACAGGTATATGAGTTATATTTTATGAGATGTTTAAATTTTTGTGAAACACGGCCAGAGCGATTTCTGGATCCCCTGTTCTGACTTTGGAAATTCACCATAAATTGTTCAAAGGTAATTAGAAGTCATGATTTATATGTACAGATTCCTTATTGAATCTAGTTTTATTAGAAACAAACAACATAGTTATTGAAACTCTGTACAGGGAGATATCTGATTCGTAATACACAGAGGTCAGAGTAGTCCAACCCTGAAACAGGGGAGACTTTAACTAATAAACTGTACTAATTTTCTTGACCAAAAATTCTAGAAAAAAATTAGTAAATAGATATATGAGTCTAGTTTCATGGAAAATTTACCAAATTGGATTTAGAGTTTTGAAACTCAAGATATGAATTTTTAAGCGACTGTGATGCAGATTGCTAGCTTGACTGAAAATTTTAAAAATAAATTGTTTGAGTTGTTTAAGTAATGAATTAAGTTTGTTAACACCTCGTGTTCGACTCTGGCGACGGTCTCAGGTACGGGGCGTTACATTTGGTGGTATCAGAGCAGGTTTAGTCGGTTCTCGGACTAACTTAGCATGTGTAAAAGTTTAGCTATACATGCCACTTATCTGTGATAGTGTGATGTCTTCCGACGTGTATGAGTACAATCTTATTTAGACAGGGTACTCTCCAACCGAGCTGTGCCGACCTTGTTCAATGTTATGTGAAGGTATTTGAGTAAAATTATGATTATGATAAGTCTCGGTTCAGAAAAGTATGAATAAAAGTTTATGATACATATGTGATAAATATTCATATTTGCTTAATGCTCATATGATGTAGTGTATGTGGCTTACTTGATAAGATGAACGGAATAAATAGAAAGTAGTAGAGGTATGAATAAAAGTCATAATATTATGATACGAATGAAAATGTCCTTGTCTTGATTTGGACGTCTAATGTTGATGAATGCTAATGATATATAATTTTTATGAGATAAAGGATTATAATGAAATGAACTTATCTATGTTAATTAAATTGTTGGATTGAATTATATGATTGTAATGATATGTACATGATGATGCACGAAATGGAAGTTGTGATTGTGATGCAAATATCTATGTTTGTTTGGCCTTATATGATGTCATGAGCATGAATTAATTTAATTAAATGAATGGATAAGTAAAGCTATCTAGAAAACATAGAATGTATGCATAAGTATATTGTCTAAATGGGACAATAGGAAAATTTGTGTAAGCCAATATGAATGTTGCATTGCCTGAATGAATGACATGATTTTGATGATGTTGCTATGATGATGGAAGTTGTGTCATATGTGTATGTATAAGAAAGTCGAGTCAGAGGTCCTACAACCCCTCCCCCTTACCGAAATGGTACTTATAATGGAATTTCATAATATTTGTATTGAATAAGTTTCCGGTTGTGAACCCAAAGAGTTCAATGATAGAATAATTATAAGTATGATCAGAGATTGAAAATGAGCTGATAAGTAAAGTCAGAGTCAGTAAAGTATCAGATTGATATAAAGATTATTGGAATTATGCACTGTCCCAGTTAGAGAAGGAAATTCTCTTTGGTAAATCGAATTACTCAGGTGCAAGGTCGAGAAAAGTGTAAATCAAAAATTTATTCAAAACTGACCCTCTTTAGTGAATGGTTTAATATGAAATTTGTGATGGCAGAACTAGTTGGGGAAATGATATTTGAAATGTGAACTATCTGAGTGTGACAGTTATGACTGGACAGATTTAGCAGTCTCTTTTAAGATGTTCTATGTGTTTACCCGTTCTCAGAAATATTTCTATTGCTATTGATCTTCTGAAGAAATTCTTGTTATATTGGAATGTCTTCTAATTCTGGTGTTGGATGAAAGCATTGGTAGTCTGACTGGTTTATAGTTTATATTGCTCTATTTCATCGGGTATTCTATTTCATTTCATCTGATAAGAATTGATGAGAGAATACGTAAGATATTATGTTTCTGTTTCTTCTACTTGATGCTTCATCTGATATATATGTATGGGAAGATGTATTGTTCTTATTATATTTGATTCCAGTGGGATTGAATGATATTTTCTTTTGGACTTTCTTTCTTTGAAGAATTATCGGGGTATTCTGTATTTTCTCTATGAGTTTGGTTTTCGATTTTCTGGCATAATATCGTATCTTGGGTTTCTTTATCCTGGATCTCTTTATTCTGGATTTCTTTATTTTGGGTTTCTCTATCTTGGATTTCTTTATTCGGTTTTCTTATTATCTTTGTTCCATAATTTGTCAATTATGACTCATGTTCGAAGTACGTTCTTTAGCTCGTGATAATCATGTCAAATATAACTATACTTCTAATTTGATCTTGGTAATGTGGTGATTTTAGTATTGGGATTTTTTCTAATTTCTGTGTAAGGATTTGACATCAGTAAAGGCATAGGTGATAAAAGCGCGAGTTTCAGTCGGTATGGTGAATTATTTATTTGAAAGATTTCATGTGATAATTATGTCAGGATTATTTTTCTCAAGTTTGATAATATAATTTCATTTTTGTACTGATAAAAGAGTAAATAGTCTGAACGAGAAGTGTATATTTATTAAAAAGAGTTGGATATTAGTTAAAGTCACTACGAATGATAAGGTTTTCGTCTTGTGAAAGTTGAAAAGTTTATTACATGTTGACAAAGTTCAGATAGATGAGAATATTGGTAACCGAAGCGTCTGAACTAGACTAGTCTACATTGAGTAAAGACTTCCTGACTTTCAGTAATGTACTGTTGTATGAATTGTGATATGTTTCAAGACAGTGAGGTAATGTGATAGTTTAGAGCATTCGATGTTACATAAAATCGGAGTTGTTAAAGGGGTTAAAGCCGAGCATTGGGATCTATCAAAATTATCCTTGTCAGTGTTGATATTGGGATGGAAATGAGAAGGATTATTCTTGAGGCCATATCAGAATTATTTCCACAACAGAAAGAGGAAAATGTGATGTATCCTATTGTTAAATGTTTGGCGAGATCTATAAATCATATCTATATTGAATGAATTCCTACTTATCAGATTCATGGAATTTCAGGTCTCTTTGATTGTTGGATTTCTTGGAATTCCGGTCTCCATTAATCAAGTTAAGATCCGGGTTTTATGTCATGATATCATGGGAAACTGAGAAGGGTTGAAAATTTAAGAACAGTTGAGAGTTGAGACTATAAGCTTTCAGATCATATGAGAAATTAAAGAGATGTATTGGAGGTATAGCCTAAGTGAAAGTTATTCGGCACCGAATATGAGATTAAAAGTGAAGACCACTTTTTTGGTAAGATTTTCGGGGACGAAAATCCCTAAAGGGGGGAGAGTTGTAATATCCTGATTTTGGGCCTAGTCGGAATAGTGGTTTTGTGACCACAAAATCTGAGATAGAAATAATGATTTTATGATTATTTTGAGGTCTATGATATGATTGCATGATTGTGTGAAAATTTCGTGAAGAAATTTTATGCATAAAGTGCTTAAATTGAAATTAGGGACTAAATCGAATAATTTGTAAAACTTGCATTCTAGAAGTTTCTAGTGTTTGAAATATTAATTAGGAGGTCTTAAATAGAAATTTTACCAATTTCTAAGTCTATGGACAAAAATTGGACATGGATGGAATTTTTGGAAAGTTTAGTAGTAAGGGCATTTTGGTCATTTAGGGGTAAAATGAATTAAAATACAAAATTAAAAGCCAATTTTCCTCATCTTCAACCCCATGGCTGAATATAGCAAGGAGAAACCATGGTTAGGGTTTTTCAAGCTTCCAAGCTCGATTGTAAGTCCGTTCTAGCCTCGTTTTTAATGATTTTTAGGTTTTTGGAGTCCCGGTAGCTCGATTAAGCTTATGCTAGCAATAATTCAACCTAGGGTTCATATTTGGAAAAATACCCATAGGTGAAATTTGTGTATTTTGGTGTTTTATGATAGAATATGAGGTTTTAAATTATGTTAGACAACTTGTACTACTCGGTTTTAAGCGAAAACGAGCAAAAGGGCTTAATCGGTAAAAATACCTAATAGTCATAAGTACATGTTAGAGTGAGAATTTGATGTTGCCATAGAAGAGAAAAATAATCAGCATGTCATAAAACACAAGAAAATAGGCTGAAGTTTAATTTACGAGCTTTGGGGAAAAAGTGTAAATATGCAAAAGTTTAGGGGCAAAACTGTAATTTTTCCAAAATATGATTTTGGGTCAATTTGAATAATGTGAGTCCTAATTAGACTATATTTTAAATGATAGAGCAAGGAAAACTAAAATTCGGGCTAAAATGGGGAAAATACCAAGTTGTGGACGAAATGGTAAAAGTAGCCATTTTCGCATACGAGGTAAGTTCATGTGTAAATGTAGTAACATACTTGTCATTTTAAGCAATTTAATGTTGTTTATATGATGTGATGCTGATTATTATCATGAAATATTATGCTTTGTGGTTATTGTTGAATAATATGTAATTATGTGAATTACTTGATGAGTATGAACTATCACCGAAGTATCAATTTCGATATTCCGTGGAAGATGGCAAAGATGTGTGATCGAGGAAAACGCCCGTTTGAACCTTAGGAATAGATTAGGATACAAGTGACATGTCACTAGAATGTTTGGGCATCCGAACTCGTTGAGTTGAGTCCGAGTTCACTTATGGATGCGAATGTCCGAACTCGTTGAGTTGAGTTCGAGTTCGAGAGATGTAACTAGGCATTCGAGCTCGTTGAGTTGAGTCCGAGTTCACTTATGGATGTGAACGCCCGAGCTCGTTGAGTTGAGTCCGAGTTCACTTATGGGCGGGTTACATGGTAGCTTGGCTACATATGTGGCACTTATGTGCAAACTTTCCATGTATCCGAATTATATTCCGATGTGTTCACCGGGTAAAATTCTACTCAAATGGAGGAATACTCAAGATGAAAGGGACGTATTGGTAAGTGTTGTGAAATGAATACTTTGAATAGGTATGTACTTAACCCTCGGGTTGAAAACTCGATATAACAACAATATGGTAAGATGATAAATGAAAATGTGATATGAATGTCTCGGTGATGATTATGCAAATGATGTTTTATGTTTGCTTATATAGTTGTGTTACTTGCTATTTGCATGTGAGCTTACTAAGCATTTATGCTTACTTTCTCCTTTTCATTCCTTGTAGTGTTGACAAACCAGCTCGGAAATCGGGAACGATCGGAGGCATGCTCACACTATTCGTATACCATCTTGGCATAATGGCTTGCATATTTTGAGTATGGCATGTATAGCATTATAATCATTTTGTATATATGGTCTTATGATATGGTTATTGAGTGGTATGGAAATGCTTGGTAATGATTAGCCATTGGAATGGCTAATCATGATCATATTTGGTGTTATGTATGCTAAATTGCTAGCTAATTCATGGAAACCATGAAATAGGTAAAATTTACCATAAAATAGATTCAGACAGCAGCAGTGACGTGAGTTTGAAAAATCATTAAAAATAGTGGAGATACAATTAGATGATGAATAAATATGGAATTGAATAATTATGAGTCTATTTTCATATGGATGGAACAAAACAGGTATATGAGTTATATTTTATGAGATGTTTAAATTTTTGTGAAACACGGCCAGAGCGATTTCTGGATCCCCTGTTCTGACTTTGGAAATTCTCCATAAATTGTTCAAAGATAATTAGAAGTCATGATTTATATGTACAGATTCCTTATTGAGTCTAGTTTTATTAGAAACAAACAGCATAGTCATTGAAACTCTGTACAGGGAGATATCTGATTCGTAGTACACAGAGGTCAGAGCAGTCCAACCCTGAAACAGGGGAGACTTTAACTAATAAACTGTACTAATTTTCTTGACCAAAAATTATAGAAAAAAATTAGTAAATAGGTATATGAGTCTAGTTTCATAGAAAATTTACCAAATTGGATTTAGCGTTTTGAAACTCGAGATATGAATTTTTAAGCGACTGTGATGCAGATTGCTAGCTTTACTGAAAATTTTAAAAATAAATTGTTTGAGCTGTTTAAGTAATGAATTAAGTCTGTTAACACCTCGTGTTCGACTCCGGCGACAGTCTCGGGTACGGTGCGTTACAGTGCTTAATACACATATGCCAATACTCCAAAGGTGATGGCTTGATAGTGTGATACTGCCTCCGACGATCTCCAACCCCGAGCTAACCTAACAACACTAAAGAAATGGAAAGGAGAGTGTAATCTTTATAAGTTAGTAAGACCTTATGAAAATAATAATCAATTTATCAACTTGCTTCTCAAGGTGATACAACCCTATTTGCATTTTTACTTATGTTTAAGTCAAGTTGTTTTCTCGAGTCATGGTCACAAAATTATTTATATCTAGAGCTACGGAATTGAAAATTAAGATCTTCTAATTTTCCCTAAAACTAGACTCACATATA
The DNA here is from genome assembly GCF_007990345.1 of Gossypium hirsutum. NCBI lineage: Eukaryota > Viridiplantae > Streptophyta > Magnoliopsida > Malvales > Malvaceae > Gossypium > Gossypium hirsutum. The sequence continues at coordinate 66,526,863 of NC_053435.1, forward strand.
TTCTTACCATAAAATTTTCAGAATTTTTGGTCTATCCAATAAGTACAGTTTATTCCTTAAAGTTACCCCTTTTTCTTCGTTTGACAGTTCTGACCCTTCTTCACTAAAAATTAATTATCTCATAATACAGGACTCGGATGACATTCTATATATTTCTCTTGAAAATAGACATATTAAGAATTCTAATCATATAAATTATACCCATAAATATTTTTTCACAATTACCAATGATTTTCTCAAATCAGAATAGGGGATTTCAAAATCATTTTAACTCTGTCTCACAACAATTTAAAGATTTCATAGTATGAAACTCCTTTGCTTACATTGTATCTTCTATGTGAAACTAGACTCATTAAGCTTTAATTTCATATTTCATTCAGCCTTTAAATCAATTTATACAATTTTTGGTGGATTTTCAAAGTCAGACTACTGCTGCTGTCCAAAACTATTTTAGTGTAAATTTATGATACTCAATTTATCACCCTTATTGATTCATTTTCACCATATTGGTAAAAATACATGTTTATACATCATAAGTATAGACCTATAATTACAAGGTCATCACAAAATCATTCTCATAGGCATGACTTACCTATTTACATCCTCACCAAAATCATAAACCGAAATCATTTCTCATGAGTTTGGCATACATACCTGAGTTACTCAACATGCTCATATACATACTCATATTCATTCCTTATTAATCATACAACGTGAATTGAATTCACATCTCATCAATTTCATGTAAGTACCTGTAGCACTGGAAACACAAAAATTTACGCATTTTTACTTACTCATTTTAGCTTAAAATCATATTGTTTCGATTAAATTCTTGTCAAAAAATAATTAATTTTTATAAAATAATTAAATTATACTTAAAATATGAACATGATAAATTTTAGTTAATTTTATAATTAATTTTGAGTAATTTTGGTTATTTTCCACAGAATTGCGCAAAGGGCGAAAAATGGCTCGGAAGACATTGCTTGAAGCACAAAACCGAGAAGCAATTTGAAGTATCAAGGTGAATTAATTTCCAGCCTAAAATGGTCCAATTATGAGTATTAATTAATAATATAATTAATTTTAATTTATACCCAATTTAATTTGCGCTAAATAAATTAATATTAATTAATTATGGAAAAGGTGGTCCAGTTGAACTGAACCGATTGAAGTGAACTGGCCAAAGATTGGGCAGCCCAAAACTAGCCATATGCTAACCCAAATCAGCTTATTATATGATTAATTAATCTTTCAGAGAAGCCCTTGAAGTCTTGTCAAAGTTGCATTCAAACCCCTCCACAATTGGTGGATTTTTGGATTTGCCCCAAGCCATTTTTAGCAAAGTTGAAAGCATAAACTTTGCCACATAGGTGGCCGGCCAAGGGTTGGCTCTTTGGCTGCTATTTTTAGTAAATTTTAGCTGCCACACTCAGCTATAAAAGTCCCCCTTGGCTGATCATTCAAGGCATCTCATTCATTCGTCATTCATTTCACAACACTTCTCTCCTCTCTCATTCTTTTTCTCTCATTTTTCCATTTCAATTCCCTTGCTCTTGTGCTGATTTCTTCCCTTGGAAAAGGGGTGTTCTTCAACCATTTTGGAGCAGAAATTGAGTGTTCATCAAAGCCCTCATCAGTAAGGGCGACAAGAAGGAAGAACAAAGCAACCAAGTCTAGCCTCAGAAAACCACCAGATTTGATTCTTGTTCCCTATCTCTTTAATTTTTGTTGTTGTTATGATGAACATATCTATGAGTATTCATTTTTTTGGAATGGTTAATTTAATCAGCTTAGCTTAAATCTAATTCATGTTGGGTTGATTGCATTTCGTCTTCTTAAATTGTTAAAATTGTGTTTATGTTGTTATAGGCCTTGGTAAAATGCTTGATTAAGTAAAATCATGCCTAAGTTATTCTTGCGTTACGACTGTGAGGTAACTAATGAATTAATTATTTAAACGGATTGAAATTGTAATTAATTGACACAGTACTTGTTCAGTGCATGTTTATTCTTCCAAGGTAGCTGAAGGTTAAATTAGCAATGTATCAAGCGATATTATTGTCTTGCATAACTTGCAAGATTATTGTGACTAAACTGTTTCTAGGTAGGGATACCTTGTTACCTCACATAGTCTTTTATATACTTGTTAGATTTAATTAATCATTTGAATTGACATAAGGATATGCAAGAGATTTGTAACAGCCCAAAATTTACCCTAGTCGGGAAGTGGTTTCGGGACCGCTAAACCGAGTCATAAAAATAATTAGCTGTCATATTTGATGCTTATTATATGTATATATGCATGTGTGAAAATTTCATATTTGAATTTTGATTAATTGTAGGTGAATTTTAGTAAATAGGACTTATGTGAGAAAATTTTGAAATATGATAGGTCAAAGCATAAGGATCTATTAGTGCATGTAAGAAAAAGGGGGGACTTGCATGTCAATTTCCCCCCCCCCCAATTAGTAGTGGCCGGCCATGAGCATGAGAGTGGACAAAATGTTATGGGGTGAAACATGTTGGAAACATGTTGTGTTAGTGTGTTATGGGAGAAAAAAATATAATAAAGGGTTAGTAATAAAGAAATGAAAAGGGAGGGGTGATGAGAACAAAGTTGTCTCATCCATGTTCTTCCCCCCCCCATTGCCGTGACTTGAGAAGGAAAGAAAAGAAGAAAGTGAAGCTAAGGCATTTGGTCATCTTCAAGTTGATTAAGAAGCTCTTGAATATTCGGTGCCAAGGGGAAAAGTATCTAAGAGGTTTGGCCATGCATGCAACTAGAATGAGGTATGTATTGAAGGATTCTTGAAAATCTATGCATGTTTGAGATGGTTAGTTTAAATTCTACTCATCCTATAGATTGGACTTAGGATTTTGAGGTTGAAGTTCGGCCAAGAAGCTTGAAACTCTTAGTAGAAGTGGTAATGAGGTTGAAATTGTTGAATTTGTTAGCTTGGTAACTAATGTAGTAATCGGCCATATGGGGTAAAATGGGATGTTCATTTTAGATGTTGTTTCATTTTAGAGAGACTTGGGTCAAGTATTCATGAGATGAAATTGTGTGACTAGATAAATTAGAGGTAATAATATAGTTGATGAATAGATATAGAAATACATATTCGGCCATCACTTAGGAACATAGGTGATGTTGAGTTAAGCTTTGCATATTTGGCTATATATATATATATACACAAATATATGTAAGCCCATTCATGATACTACCTTAGGACTATGTATATATAACCGACAAAAGAATGGGAAAAACTAGCAAGGGTGAAGGCCGAATGAGCTATAGGTGGTGTGGATGATTTTTATACATGTGGGTGAGTGTGTATGCCATTTAGTTGGTGACATTCGACATTTCTTAATTAACATTAGAAATGAGTGAATGAAATCGGCATGTGTGTTTGTGAAAATGCCGAATGTGAATTTGGATAATATTGAGTAATGTATGTGCTTTAAAATGATGGAATGGAGTGGATGCTTTAAATGTGTTATGAACAATTATGAGTTAAACTAAGGGTTGCTAAATTACCAGTGTCATTGCCGAATATACAAACTTACATATGCATGTGTAATTGAAGTATGAATGGTTAGCAAGATGGTTAAACTAGTTAAATTATTGATTTAGCTCAAGGAGCTAAAGGAGGTGAATTGAGCAAAGGCAAAGAAAAGGTTATCGAGTAGCCGAGTTGGAACCGTCTTACCCAACACGAGGTAAGTCATTAAGCATGTAGTGGGTAGTATTTCAAATGGTCATAATGTGTATGTATTGATGCTGATTGGAATGAATAAATATATATATGCATGTACGTATGTGATGATGAAATTGTTGAATGAAAGAGAAGAGGTAAGATGTAATGAGTTGTTGATCTCGGCACTAAACGTGCGGGATAACCATTTATGACCATGAGATTGGCGCTAAGTGCGCGGGATTAAATTGTACAGCACTAAGTGTGCGATTTGACTATGTTGCACTAAGTGTGCGAAATGAATATGATGCACTAAGTGTGCGAATTGACCATGCGGCACTAAGTGTGCGAGATGGACTATGTGGCACTAAGTGTGCGATTTGATTACGTGGCACTAAGTGTGCGAGTTGATTACATAGCACTGAGTGTGCGGGCTCAATATACATTCGTGAATTATTATGGACACCATGTGTGCGACACTATTGAGTCGATCGCGGACAGCGGGTCGGGTAAGTGTCTTGAGTACGTGGCTAATAGGTGCTATGCTTATACTTGGTGTTGAGCTCGGTAAGTTCGAACCTATGTGACAAATATACTTGAAGTCACGTACATAAGTTTTATCGTAGGATGGGTGAAAGGTCGTATAGTCGTTTGATTGTAACGAAAATAAATCGATTTATGAAATTGCTTCAATGTCCTATTGATGAGTATATAGAATGTGAATGCATGAATTGATATGAAATTGAATTGATAAGTTGGAGGAACTATGGTATGGTTCGGTATGGATGGAGTAAATTGTCTCGTTCTATTTTGTTTCCTCTTGTGATAATGTTGTTGATAGATGGTAGTGCATTGCTTATGACTTACTGAGTTACAAACTCACTCGATGTTTCCTTGTCACCCACTATAGGTTGCTTGGACTCATCTATTTTTGCAGGGTCGGGCCGTCATTGAAGTCATCACACCGGATAGCAAGTTTTGGTACTTTCTTCTTAGTGTGTTTAGAAGATCATTTTGGCATGTATAAGCTAGTACGTTGTGTTTGAATTATGGCATGTAAACTTTAAGCCATGCGAAAATGGCACGAATGTTCGATTGAATTGGATCAAGGGTAGGCATGAAATGGACCTAGTTACTTTCGTAACAGATGCTGGCAGCAGCAGTGTCATGAGATCGAAAAATCACTAAAAATAGTAGGAGTGGAATTAATTGATGAATAAATTATGTAATCGAAGCTCGATGAGTCTGCTTTCATGAGGAAGTAACGAAAAGATCATATGGGCAGTATATTAAGAGATAATCAGATTTTAGTGGGACAGGGCCAGAACGGTTTCTGGATTCCCTGCTCCGACTTTGGAAATTCATTATAAATTAACCAGAGATAATTATGGGTCGTACCATATATGTCCAGATTCCTCTCTGAGTCTAGTTTTCATAGAAACAAACGGCAACAGTATTGAAGCCCCGTGCAGGGAGATATCCCAGTCGTAATGGGCAAAGGTCAGTGTAGTCGACCCCTGCAACTTGGGGGACTTTGACTAATAAACTGTACTAATTGGCCCGACCAAAAATTCTAGAAAAAAATACATAGATGGGCACATGAGTCTAGTTTCTGGGAAAAATTACGGAACTGATTTTCGAGTTACGAAACTCAAGATATGATTTTTAAAACGACTAGTACACAGATTGGGCAGTGTCTGGAAAATAAATTTTGTAAGGGGTTAAAGCCAGTTAACACCTCGTGTTCAACTCCGGTGTCGGTTTCGGGTTCGGGGTGTTACAATATGAGCTATATTTTATGAGATTTTAAAATTTTTGTGAAACAGGGCCAGAGCGATTTCTGGATTCCTTGTTCTGACTTTGGAAATTCACCATAAATTTTAAAAAGATAATTAGAAGTCATTCTTTATATGTACAGATTCCTTATTGAGTTTAGTTTTATTAGAGACAAACGGTATAGTCATTGAAGCTCTGTACAGGGAGATATCTGATTCGTAATACACAGAGGTCAGAGTAGTCAAACCCTGAAACAGGGGAGACTTTAACTAATAAACTGTACTAATTGGCTCGACCAAAAATTCTAGAAAACAATTAGTAAATATATATATGAGTGTACTTTCAGGGAAAATTTACAGAATTGGATTTTGAGTTTCATAACTTGAGATATAAATTTTTAAGTGACTATGACGCAGATTCTTAGCTTGACTGGAAATTTAAAAAATAAATTGTTTGAGCTGTTTAAGTAATGAATTAAGTCTGTTAACACCTCGTGTTTGACTCCGGCGATGGTCTCGGGTACGGGGCGTTACATATACCGCCACTGTTACAGCACCAAAGGGTGAAAAGGTTATAAGAGGAGAGAAGAGAAAAGAAGAAGTATTTAGTAAAGGATCAAAATAAGGGAATGATGATAATAGAAATGGTTAACAGAAGAAAAGAGGTGTAGAAAGAAAAGAGAGACAAGTTATTCGGTCACCAACAAACTAGAAGAGGGAGAGGAAGATGGAGAAGTTGGCCAAAGATGAAATCAATAGTTAAAACTTGAAAGTGCAAAAAGTGACAGAACTAACTGGTAAAAGCCGAATAAGCAAAATGCCAAAACCCGAAGGAAAACCCCTCCCTAACACCATTCGGCCACAAGAAAAACAATAGCTCTTGAGAACCCTTAGCCGAATTTGTCATACACAAACCTCCCCATTTCGACTAAAACTCTCCCAATTTCAATTTCCTTGATTTTCTTCACAAATCCCTCCTTAACTAACTCAAGCTTCCCCGAATTCAAATTCAACTCAACAACCATGACCAGTTCAAACTTCACCCTTTTACCAAGTCCACAAAAACTTCAAGAGAGTTTCAATCCAATTCAACCACTTACTATCGCCATGTAGCAAAATAATTGTGTTTTGCTTGTAAGAGGATTCAAACCCAAGCCCCCCTCAATAGCTCAACAAGCCACTTGCCTCCTTTCCACAAGCTCTTTTGTGTCAGAAAATATCCTCAATTAATTATAAGGTCCATAGGCCAAAGTCCAGGTTCCTTTAAAAGAAAACCCAAAATAAATTGCAAGAGCCAAGACTTGAACCCAGGCTCCCTTTCAACCTTGATAATGCCACAACCACTAGACCACATTCTTCCTTGTGTCATTTATTTAACACAACAATTTAAGAGGCCTACTTCCAAGCTTCCTGGGTTTTATTCACTTAAAACCAAAATTTTTACTAAAGCCCAGGTTTGAACCTAAGATTTCTCCAACACTTCTCAAGGCCATTAACCAACAAAGTAGACATTTAATTGTGTCATTCACGTGCATAACTACATTCCAATTCCTCCGATACGCGAAGCCCTTTTCTTCTAGGCCCAAATTCGAAGTGTTACATAAATGTTGAGTTATCGTACCCACAGGGATTGTGAAAAGGATTATTTATGAATGCAATTTAAAACACTTTGGTGAAGAAAAATATTTTGTTTAAAGAGGGTGGTTAAAAACTTAAGAAAATTAAAATAAATAAATAAATGAAGTAAAAGAAAGTTCTAATGGACGATTTCAAAATAAGATCTAATGATGATATAATTGTGTTGGATTAATTACACTTCTCATCTTAGAATTCTTAAACTTATGTTTTTATTGTTACAAATAAAATCATGGCAACCCAGTAATTTGCTACCTCATTAACATACTTACATACCAAAATCCATTCATCTCTTGACATATCCCTATGTCAATTCAATTGACTAAACAGATTCTAGTGAGCAAACATGTTATTGCACATACATACTCATTAAACTGAACTAATCTTGTAACACCCCGAACCCGAAACCGACACCGGAGTCGAACACGAGGTGTTAACTGGCTTTAACCCCTTACAAAATTTATTTTCCAGACACTGCCCAATCTGTGTACTAGTCGTTTTAAAAATCATATCTTGAGTTTCGTAACTCGAAAATCAGTTCCGTAATTTTTCCCAGAAACTAGACTCATGTGCCCATCTATGTATTTTTTTCTAGAATTTTTGGTCGGGCCAATTAGTACAGTTTATTAGTCAAAGTCCCCCAAGTTGCAGGGGTCGACTACACTGACCTTTGCCCATTACGACTGGGATATCTCCCTGCACGGGGCTTCAATACTGTTGCCGTTTGTTTCTATGAAAACTAGACTCAGAGAGGAATCTGCACATATATGGTACGACCCCTAATTATCTCTGGTTAATTTATAATGAATTTCCAAAGTCGGAGCAGGGAATCCAGAAACCGTTCTGGCCCTGTCCCACTAAAATCTGATTATCTCTTAATATACTGCCCATATGATCTTTTCGTTACTTCCTCATGAAAGCAGACTCATCGAGCTTCGATTACATAATTTATTCATCAATTAATTCCACTCCTACTATTTTTAGTGATTTTTTGATCTCATGACACTGCTGCTGCCAGCATCTGTTACGAAAGTAACTAGGTCCATTTCATGCCTACCCTTGATCCAATTCAATCGAACATTCGTGCCATTTTCGCATGGCTTAAAGTTTACATGCCATAATTCAAACACAACGTACTAGCTTATACATGCCAAAATGATCTTCTAAACACACTAAGAAGAAAGTACCAAAACTTGCTATCTGGTGTGATGACTTCAATGACGGCCCGACCCCGCAAAAATAGATGAGTCCAAGCAACCTATAGTGGGTGACAAGGAAACATCGAGTGAGTTTGTAACTCAGTAAGTCATAAGCAATGCACTACCATCTATCAACAACATTATCACAAGAGGAAACAAAATAGAACGAGACAATTTACTCCATCCATACCGAACCATACCATAGTTCCTCCAACTTATCAATTCAATTTCATATCAATTCATGCATTCACATTCTATATACTCATCAATAGGACATTGAAGCAATTTCATAAATCGATTTATTTTCGTTACAATCAAACGACTATACGACCTTTCACCCATCCTACGATAAAACTTATGTACGTGACTTCAAGTATATTTGTCACATAGGTTCGAACTTACCGAGCTCAACACCAAGTATAAGCATAGCACCTATTAGCCACGTACTCAAGACACTTACCCGACCCGCTGTCCGCGATCGACTCAATAGTGTCGCACACATGGTGTCCATAATAATTCACGAATGTATATTGAGCCCGCACACTCAGTGCTATGTAATCAACTCGCACACTTAGTGCCACGTAATCAAATCGCACACTTAGTGCCACATAGTCCATCTCGCACACTTAGTGCCGCATGGTCAATTCGCACACTTAGTGCATCATATTCATTTCGCACACTTAGTGCAACATAGTCAAATCGCACACTTAGTGCTGTACAATTTAATCCCGCGCACTTAGCGCCACTCTCATGGTCATAAATGGTTATCCCGCACGTTTAGTGCCGAGATCAACAACTCATTACATCTTACCTCTTCTCTTTCATTCAACAATTTCATCATCACATACGTACATGCATATATATATATTTATTCATTCCAATCAGCATCAATACATACACATTATGACCATTTGAAATACTACCCACTACATGCTTAATGACTTACCTCGTGTTGGGTAAGACGGTTCCAACTCGGCTACTCGATAACCTTTTCTTTGCCTTTGCTCAATTCACCTCCTTTAGCTCCTTGAGCTAAATCAATAATTTAACTAGTTTAACCATCTTGCTAACCATTCATACTTCAATTACACATGCATATGTAAGTTTGTATATTCGGCAATGACACTGGTAATTTAGCAACCCTTAGTTTAACTCATAATTGTTCATAACACATTTAAAGCATCCACTCCATTCCATCATTTTAAAGCACATACATTACTCAATATTATCCAAATTCACATTCGGCATTTTCACAAACACACATGCCGATTTCATTCACTCATTTCTAATGTTAATTAAGAAATGTCGAATGTCACCAACTAAATGGCATACACACTCACCCACATGTATAAAAATCATCCACACCACCTATAGCTCATTCGGCCTTCACCCTTGCTAGTTTTTCCCATTCTTTTGTCGGTTATATATACATAGTCCTAAGGTAGTATCATGAATGGGCTTACATATATTTGTGTATATATATATATAGCCGAATATGCAAAGCTTAACTCAACATCACCTATGTTCCTAAGTGATGGCCGAATATGTATTTCTATATCTATTCATCAACTATATTATTACCTCTAATTTATCTAGTCACACAATTTCATCTCATGAATACTTGACCCAAGTCTCTCTAAAATGAAACAACATCTAAAATGAACATCCCATTTTACCCCATATGGCCGATTACTACATTAGTTACCAAGCTAACAAATTCAACAATTTCAACCTCATTACCACTTCTACTAAGAGTTTCAAGCTTCTTGGCCGAACTTCAACCTCAAAATCCTAAGTCCAATCTATAGGATGAGTAGAATTTAAACTAACCATCTCAAACATGCATAGATTTTCAAGAATCCTTCAATACATACCTCATTCTAGTTGCATGCATGGCCAAACCTCTTAGAAACTTTTCCCCTTGGCACCGAATATTCAAGAGCTTCTTAATCAACTTGAAGATGACCAAATGCCTTAGCTTCACTTTCTTCTTTTCTTTCCTTCTCAAGTCACGGCAATGGGGGGGGGGAAGAACATGGATGAGACAACTTTGTTCTCATCACCCCTTCCTTTTCATTTCTTTATTACTAACCCTTTATTATATTTTTTTCTCCCATAACACACTAACACAACATGTTTCCAACATGTTTCACCCCATAACATTTTGTCCACTCTCATGCTCATGGCCGGCCACTACTAATTGGGGGGGGGAAATTGACATGCAAGTCCCCCCTTTTTCTTACATGCACTAATAGATCCTTATGCTTTGACCTATCATATTTCAAAATTTTCTCACATAAGTCCTATTTACTAAAATTCACCTACAATTAATCAAAATTCAAATATGAAATTTTCACACATGCATATATACATATAATAAGCATCAAATATGACAGCTAATTATTTTTATGACTCGGTTTAGCGGTCCCGAAACCACTTCCCGACTAGGGTAAATTTTGGGCTGTTACAACTCTCCCCCACTTAAGAAATTTTCGTCCCCGAAAATCTTACCGGTAAATAGGTTTGGGTATCGTTCTTTCATCGAGCTCTCAGTTTGCCAAGTAGCTTCCTCAATCCCATGTTTGAGCCATAACACCTTCACTAACGGAACCCTTTTGTTTCGCAACTCCTTTACCTCACGAGCTAGGATACGTATCGGTTCTTCTTCATAACTCATATCGGCTTGAATTTCAACCTCTGATGGGCTAATTATATGCGACGGATCAGATCGATAGCGTCGAAGCATCGAAACATGAAAGACATCGTGAATCTTTTCAAGCTCAGGGGGCAAAATCAATCTATACACAACTGGCCCCACTCGTTCGGAGATTTCGTACGGCCCAATGAATCTCGGGCTCAACTTGCCCTTACGGCCAAACCTAAGTACCTTTTTCCAAGGCGAAACTTTAAGGAACACTTTATCTCCCACCTGATATTCAATGTCCTTCCGTTTCAGATCCGCATACGATTTCTGACGATCTGTGGCTGCCTTCAGACTTTCACGGATTACTTTTACTTTCTGTTCGGCATCTTTAATCAAATCAACTCCGAAAATTTTACTTTCACCGAGCTCGGTCCAAAACAATGGTGTACGGCATTTACGACCGTACAAAGCCTCGTAAGGTGCCATCTTAATACTTGATTGAAAACTATTGTTGTAAGCGAATTCAATCAAAGGTACATACCGTTCCCATGAACCACTAAACTCAAGGATGCAGCATCTCAGCATGTCCTCGAGTATCTGAATTATCCGCTCGGATTGACCATCGGTTTGGGGATGAAAAGCGGTGCTAAAATGCAGCTTGGTACCCAGAGCTTCTTGCAATTTCTTCCAAAATCGCGAGGTGAATCTCGGATCTCTATCCGACACGATAGAAATAGGTACTCCATGTAATCTCACAATCTGAGTAACATACAATTCGGCTAGTTTATCCAATGAAAAATCCGTACGCACGGGGATAAAGTGAGCCGACTTAGTCAGCCTATCAACAACAACCCAAATCGTATCCTTCTTACTTGCGGACAATGGCAGTCCGGACACAAAGTCCATTGTGACTCGGTCCCATTTCCACTCGGGTATCATGATCGGCTGAAGTAATCCTGAAGGCACTTGATGTTCCGCTTTCACTTGTTGACATATTAAACATCTCGAAACAAAGTCGGAGATGTCTCGCTTCATACCATGCCACCAAAACCGACGTTTCAAGTCGTTGTACATTTTCGTGCTCCCCGGGTGAATTGACATTCGGCTACAATGGGCTTCGTTCAGGATCATCGGAATGAGTTCTGAATTCCTTGGAACGCACAAACGACTTCTAAACCTCAAACAACCATCATCATCAATCTGAAACTCCGATTCCTTGTTCGGAACACACTCAGCTCGTTTTGCAACCAATTCATCATCGACTTTCTGAGCTTCACGAATTTGATGAGTCAATAATGGTTTGGCTTTTAATTCAGCTACTAACACATTGTCAGGTAGAACAGACAAGTGTACATTCATCGCTCGCAAAGCAAACAGTGATTTCCGGCTTAAGGCGTCCGCAACCACATTAGCCTTTCCCGGGTGGTAATCAATGACAAGCTCGTAATCTTTCAACAATTCAAGCCAACGTCTTTGTTGCAGATTCAAGTCCCGTTGAGTCATCAAATATTTGAGACTTTTGTGATCCGAAAACACATGGCACTTCTCACCAAACAAATAATGTCGCCATATTTTCAATGCAAACACAATGGCGGCTAGTTCGAGATCATGGGTCGGATAATTTCTCTCGTGTGGCTTCAATTGTCTCGACGCATAGGCCACAACTCGACCTTCTTGCATCAATACGCAACCCAACCCGAGTAGGGATGCGTCACTATAAACGACAAACTCTTTACCCGATTCGGGTTGTACCAAAATTGGAGCTTCAGTCAGATGAGTTTTCAGTTGATCGAAGCTTTTCTGACATTTCTCCGTCCATTCGAACTTAACATCCTTCTGAAGTAGCTTCGTCATTGGTGTGGCTATCATCGAGAAACCTTTGAAAAATCCTCGGTAATAACCGGCAAGCCCTAGAAAGCTTCGGACTTCGGTAACATTTCTCGGAGGCTTCCAGTTAAGTATGGCTGAAATTTTGCTCGGGTCAACCCGAATACCCGATGCGGATACCACATGACCCAAGAAGCTAACCTCTCTTAGCCAGAACTCACACTTACTGAACTTAGCATATAACTGCTTATCCCGCAAAATTTGCAACACTAGCCTCAGATGCTCAGCATGTTCGGCCTCATCTCTTGAATAGACCAAGATGTCATCAATAAACACAACTACGAACCGATCCAAATACGGCCTAAAGATCCGATTCATCAAATCCATAAACACCGCAGGGGCATTAGTGAGCCCAAACGGCATCACTAAAACTCATAGTGACCGTACCTCGTTCTGAAAGCAGTTTTGGGTACGTCCGAGTCTCGAATCCGCAACTGATAATAACCCGATCTCAAATCTATCTTTGAAAACACCGATGCCCCCTTTAATTGATCGAACAGATCATCAATACACGGCAACGGATATTTATTCTTTATCGTCACTTTATTCAGTTGACGATAATCAATGCACAACCTCATGGTTCCGTCCTTCTTTTTCACGAACAATACTGGTGCACCCCAAGGTGAGAAACTCGGTCGAGCGAAACCTCTATACGTCAATTCTTGCAACTGAGCTTTCAACTCTTTTAACTCGGTTAGTGCCATACGATACGGAGCGATCGAAATAGGCGTAGTTCCAGGTACAAGCTCAATACCAAACTCTACCTCCCGAACAGGTGGCAAACCCGGTAACTCTTCAGGAAAAACATCCGGGTATTCACAGACCACCGGCACCGATTCGGGTTTCTTTTCTAACTCCTTGTCATCAAGTACATACGCGAGGTATGCTTCGCACCCTTTCCTTACATATTTCTGAGCCAACATTGCTGATATTACAGCTGGCAACCCCCTTAAGTCCGCAGACTCAACTCGGATTATCTCGTTAATTGCGCACCTCAAATCGATAGTCTTGCTTTTGCAATTCACAACCGCATCATGCGCGGTTAACCAATCCAAACCAAGAATAACATCAAACTCGTCGAAAGGCAAAAGCATCAAATCAGCCGGAAAACAGGATTCTCGGATTATTAGAGGGCATCTCTTACACACTTTATCAACAAGTACGCATTGACCCAAAGGGTTTGATACTCGAATTACGAGCTCAGTAGACTCAACAGGTAGAGTCTTACTGGTTGCTAAGGTTTCGCATACATATGAATGAGTAGAACCAGGGTCAATCAATGCAATCACATTAGTATCAAAGAGAGTGAAGGTACCAGTGATGACGTCGGGGGAGGATGCCTCCTCTCGTGCGCGAATGGCATATGCTCTAGCAGGAGTACGGTTCTCGGCGCGATCGGCCGTATCAGAGGCCCCCCTCTGACTACCACCCCTGCCTCCTAATATTCTCGGTGGTCTACCTCTAGATGTCACTCCACTAGGTCTTGCACCTTGAATCTTATTCTTCTCATCCAGCTCCGTGCAATCTCTAATGAAGTGGTCCTTCGAACCGCATCCGTAACAGGCCCTGTTAGAAGACTTGCCCCAACATTCACCTAGGTGTCGTCTTCCACATTGGGGACATTCAGGTTTCTCGTGACGATTATTGCCCACACTAGCTACCGAAGTAGCTCGGGAGCCCATCGATGGTCTTGCCCTGATGGAAATTCCCGCAGTCGCCCTCGACTTATTAATGTCCTCCCTGAACTTCTTCACAGCTGAGAACGGAGCTTTACCCGTTGATCTTTTACGATAATCTCTAGCTTCAAATTCAGCCTTCCTCTTCTCCTTTCCAAGTTCCTCCGCCTTGCAGGCTCGTTCGACTAGTGTTACGAATTCTTTTATTTCCAAAATACCTGTTAGTAGCTTTAAATCTTCATTCAATCCTTCCTCGAATCTTTTGCACATAGCAACCTCATCAGCTACACACTCCCGGGCATACCTACTAAGTCTTACGAATTCATGTTCGTATTCAGATACAGTCATACGGCCTTGCTTGAGTTCCAAGAACTCCTTACGCTTCTGGTCAATGAACCGTTGGCTAATAAATTTCTTCCGGAATTCCATTTGAAAGAAGTCCCAAGTTACTCGCTCGTTCGGGACTATGGAAATCAAGGTCCTCCACCAATAGTAGGCTGAATCTCGCAACAAAGATACAGCACATTTTAGACATTCATCGGGTGTGCATGACAATTCATCGAACACCCGAATGGTGTTATCAAGCCAGAACTCGGCCCTTTCGGCATCATCAGTTACTATGGCCTTGAACTCCTCGGCCCCACGCTTCCTAATCAAGTCTACAGGTGGCTTACTCAGCCTCACAGGATCAGCGACTGATGGCCTTACAGGCTCTTGGGGTGGATTATTCAAATTTGGGAATTGTTGGACAGCCGGGTTGGCTCGGGCATATTGCGCGACCCACTCATTCATCATGGTAAAGAAGGCTTGTTTAGCCCCCTCACCTTGATTATTAGCAGATGACTGAGGTTCAACAGGCGGCGTCCCTTGTGCAGGAGCAGCCGCTACGCTCTCAACGTCATCCGCTAGGGTTCTTTCTTCACCGGGATCCATTTACTAATCAAGACAAAAACATTTCAACCGTCAGAAGTCATCACCCTTTTAAACATTAACATTATGGCATGTATAGCTAGACTCATACGTGCTATGGTAGTCCTAGAACCGACTAAACCATAGCTCTGATACCAATTAAATGTAACACCCCGAACCCGAAACCGACACCGGAGTCGAACACGAGGTGTTAACTGGCTTTAACCCCTTACAAATTTATTTTCCAGACACTGCCCAATCTGTGTACTAGTCGTTTTAAAAATCATATCTTGAGTTTCGTAACTCGAAAATCAGTTCCGTAATTGTTCCCAGAAACTAGACTCATGTGCCCATCTATGTATTTTTTTCTAGAATTTTTGGTCGGGCCAATTAGTACAGTTTATTAGTCAGAGTCCCCCAAGTTGCAGGGGTCGACTACACTGACCTTTGCCCATTACGACTGGGATATCTCCCTGCACGGGGCTTCAATACTGTTTCCGTTTGTTTCTATGAAAACTAGACTCAGAGAGGAATCTGCACATATATGGTACGACCCCTAATTATCTCTGGTTAATTTATAATGAATTTCCAAAGTCGGAGCAGGGAATCCAGAAACCGTTCTGGCCCTGTCCCACTAAAATCTGATTATCTCTTAATATACTGCCCATATGATCTTTTCGTTACTTCCTCATGAAAGCAGACTCATCGAGCTTCGATTACATAATTTATTCATCAATTAATTCCACTCCTACTATTTTTAGTGATTTTTCGATCTCATGACACTGCTGCTGCCAGCATCTGTTACGAAAGTAACTAGGTCCATTTCATGCCTACCCTTGATCCAATTCAATCGAACATTCGTGCCATTTTCGCATGGCTTAAAGTTTACATGCCATAATTCAAACACAACGTACTAGCTTATACATGCCAAAATGATCTTCTAAACACACTAAGAAGAAAGTACCAAAACTTGCTATCCGGTGTGATGACTTCAATGACGGCCCGACCCCGCAAAAATAGATGAGTCCAAGCAACCTATAGTGGGTGACAAGGAAACATCGAGTGAGTTTGTAACTCAGTAAGTCATAAGCAATGCACTACCATCTATCAACAACATTATCACAAGAGGAAACAAAATAGAACGAGACAATTTACTCCATCCATACCGAACCATACCATAGTTCCTCCAACTTATCAATTCAATTTCATATCAATTCATGCATTCACATTCTATATACTCATCAATAGGACATTGAAGCAATTTCATAAATCGATTTATTTTCGTTACAATCAAACGACTATACGACCTTTCACCCATCCTACGATAAAACTTATGTACGTGACTTCAAGTATATTTGTCACATAGGTTCGAACTTACCGAGCTCAACACCAAGTATAAGCATAGCACCTATTAGCCACGTACTCAAGACACTTACCCGACCCGCTGTCCGCGATCGACTCAATAGTGTCGCACACATGGTGTCCATAATAATTCACGAATGTATATTGAGCCCGCACACTCAGTGCTATGTAATCAACTCGCACAGTTAGTGCCACGTAATCAAATCGAACACTTAGTGCCACATAGTCCATCTCGCACACTTAGTGCCGCATGGTCAATTCGCACACTTAGTGCATCATATTCATTTCGCACACTTAGTGCAACATAGTCAAATCGCACACTTAGTGCTGTACAATTTAATCCCGCGCACTTAGCGCCAATCTCATGGTCATAAATGGTTATCCCGCACGTTTAGTGCCGAGATCAACAACTCATTACATCTTACCTCTTCTCTTTCATTCAACAATTTCATCATCACATACGTACATGCATATATATATTTATTCATTCCAATCAGCATCAATACATACACATTATGACCATTTGAAATACTACCCACTACATGCTTAATGACTTACCTCGTGTTGGGTAAGACGGTTCCAACTCGGCTACTCGATAACCTTTTCTTTGCCTTTGCTCAATTCACCTCCTTTAGCTCCTTGAGCTAAATCAATAATTTAACTAGTTTAACCATCTTGCTAACCATTCATACTTCAATTACACATGCATATGTAAGTTTGTATATTCGGCAATGACACTGGTAATTTAGCAACCCTTAGTTTAACTCATAATTGTTCATAACACATTTAAAGCATCCACTCCATTCCATCATTTTAAAGCACATACATTACTCAATATTATCCAAATTCACATTCGGCATTTTCACAAACACACATGCCGATTTCATTCACTCATTTCTAATGTTAATTAAGAAATGTCGAATGTCACCAACTAAATGGCATACACACTCACCCACATGTATAAAAATCATCCACACCACCTATAGCTCATTCGGCCTTCACCCTTGCTAGTTTTTCCCATTCTTTTGTCGGTTATATATACATAGTCCTAAGGTAGTATCATGAATGGGCTTACATATATTTGTGTATATATATATATATAGCCGAATATGCAAAGCTTAACTCAACATCACCTATGTTCCTAAGTGATGGCCGAATATGTATTTCTATATCTATTCATCAACTATATTATTACCTCTAATTTATCTAGTCACACAATTTCATCTCATGAATACTTGACCCAAGTCTCTCTAAAATGAAACAACATCTAAAATGAACATCCCATTTTACCCCATATGGCCGATTACTACATTAGTTACCAAGCTAACAAATTCAACAATTTCAACCTCATTACCACTTCTACTAAGAGTTTCAAGCTTCTTGGCCGAACTTCAACCTCAAAATCCTAAGTCCAATCTATAGGATGAGTAGAATTTAAACTAACCATCTCAAACATGCATAGATTTTCAAGAATCCTTCAATACATACCTCATTCTAGTTGCATGCATGGCCAAACCTCTTAGAAACTTTTCCCCTTGGCACCGAATATTCAAGAGCTTCTTAATCAACTTGAAGATGACCAAATGCCTTAGCTTCACTTTCTTCTTTTCTTTCCTTCTCAAGTCACGGCAATGCGGGGGGGAAGAACATGGATGAGACAACTTTGTTCTCATCACCCCTCCCTTTTCATTTCTTTATTACTAACCCTTTATTATATTTTTTTCTCCCATAACACACTAACACAACATGTTTCCAACATGTTTCACCCCATAACATTTTGTCCACTCTCATGCTCATGGCCGGCCACTACTAATTGGGGGGGGGAAATTGACATGCAAGTCCCCCCTTTTTCTTACATGCACTAATAGATCCTTATGCTTTGACCTATCATATTTCAAAATTTTCTCACATAAGTCCTATTTACTAAAATTCACCTACAATTAATCAAAATTCAAATATGAAATTTTCACACATGCATATATACATATAATAAGCATCAAATATGACAGCTAATTATTTTTATGTACTCGGTTTAGCGGTCCCAAAACCACTTCCCGACTAGGGTAAATTTTGGGCTGTTACACATATACCTGTTTTGCTTCTTCCATATGAAAATAGACTCATCAAGATTCGATTCCATAACTTATTCATTATTTAATACCATTTCTACTATTTTTAGTGATTTTTCAAATTCAAGTCACTACTGCTGTATGAATCTATTTTATGGTAAATTTTACCTATTTCATGGTTTCCATGGATTAGCTAGCAATTTGACATACATAACACCGAATATGATCATGATTAGCCATTCCAATGGCTAATCATTACCAAGCATTTCCATACCACTCAATAACCATATCATAAGACCATATATACAAAATGATTATAATGCTATACATGCCATACTCAAAATATACAAGCCATTATGCCAAGATGGTATACGGATAGTGTGAGCGAGCCTCCGACCGTTCCCGATTTCTGAGCTGGCTTGTCAAAACTACAAGGAATGAAAAGGAGGGAGTAAGCATAAATGCTTAATAAGTTCACATGCAAATAGCAAGTAACATAACCATATAAGCAAACATAAAACATCATTTGCATAATCATCACCAAGACATTCATATCACATTTTCATTTATCATCTTACCATATTGTTGTTATATCGAGTTTTCAACCCGAGGGTTAAGTACATACCTGTTCAAAGTATCCATTTCACAACACTTACCAATACGTCCCTTTCATCTTGAGTATTCCTCCATTTGAGTAGAACTTTACCCATTGAACACATCGGAATATAATTCGGATACATGGAAAGTTTGCACATAAGTGCCACATATGTAGCCAAGCTACTATGTAACCCGCCCATAAGCGAACTCGGACTGAACTCAACAAGCTCGGGCGTTCGCATCCATGAGTGAACTCGGACTCAACTCAACGAGTTCGGATGCCTAGTTACATCTCACGAACTCGGACTCAACTCAAGGAGTTCGGATGCTCAACCATCCTAGTGACATGTCACTTGTATCCTAATCCATTCCTAAGGTTCAACGGGACCTTTTTCCCAATCATGTGTCTCAACCATCTTCTACGGAATGCCAATATCGATACTCAGTAGTATTTCACATTTTCCAAGTATATCACATAATTTGACATATTATCAAACAATTATCACAAGTATAATATTTCATAATAATTATCATATCATTTAAATAACATAAAAACATTTAAAATAATAACTATGTTACCAACATTTACATATGAACTTACCTCGTATGCGAAAATGGCTACTTTTACCATTTCGTCCACAACTTGGTATTTTCCTCATTTTAGTCCGAATTTCAGTTTTCCTTGCTCTATCATATATAATATAGTCTAATTAGGACTCACATTATTCAAATTGACCCAAAATCATATTTTGGCAAAATTACAATTTTGCTCCTAAACTTTTGCATATTTACACTTTTGCCCCAAAGCTCGTAAATTAAACTTTAGCCTATTTTCTTATGTTTTATGACATGCTGATCATTTTTCCCTTCAATGGAAACATCAAATTCTCACTCTAACATGTACTTATGACTATTAGGTATTTTTACCGATTAAGCCCTTTTGCTCGTTTTCGCTTAAAACCAAGTAGCACAAGTTGTCTAACATAATTTAAAACCTCATATTCTATCATAAAACACCAAAATACACAAATTTCACCTATGGATATTTTTCCAAATATAAACCCTAGGTTAAATTATTGCTAACATAAGCTTAATCGAGCTACCGGGACTCGAAAAACGTAAAAATCATTAAAAACGAGGCTAAAACGGACATACAATCGCGCTTGGAAGCTTGAAAAACCCTAGCCATGGTTTCTCCTTGCTATATTCGGCCATGGGGTTGAAGATGAGCAAAATTGGTTTTTAATTTTGTTTTTTAATTCATTTTGCCCCTAACTGACCAAAATGCCCTTACTACTAAACTTTCCAAAAATTCCATCCATTTCCAATTTTTGTCCATAGACTTTGAAATTGGTAAAATTACTATTTAAGACCTCCTAATTAATATTGCAAAACAATTTCATACTAGAAACTTCTAGAATGCAAGTTTTGCAAACTATTCAATTTAGTCCCTAATTTCAATTTAAGCACTTTATGCATAAAATTTCTTCACGAAATTTTCACAGAATCATGCAATCATATCATAGACCTCAAAATAATCATAAAATAATTATTTCTATCTCGGATTTTATGGTCACGAAACTACTATTCCGACTAGGCCCAAAATCAGGATATTAGAACTCTTCCCCCCTTTAGGGATTTTCGTCCTCGAAAATCTTACTAGAAAAGTGGTATTCACTTTTAATCTCATATTTGGTGCCGAAGAACTTTCACTTAGGTTGTACCTCCAATACATCTCTTTAATTTCTCATATGATCTGAAAGCTTACAGTCTCAACTCTCAACTGTTCTTAAATTTTCAACCCTTCTTAGTTTCCCATGATATCATGACATAAAACTCGGATCTAAACTTGATTTAATGGACACCAGAATTCCAAGAAATCCAACAATCAAAGAGACCTGAAATTCCATAAATCTGATGAGTAGAAATACATTCAATACCGATATGATTTATAGATCTCGCCAAACATTTAACAATAGGATACATCACATTTTCCTTTTTCCGCCATAGAAATAATTCTGATATGGGCTCAAGAATAATCCTTCTCATTTCCATCCCAATATCAACACTGACAAGGATAATTTTGATAGATCCCAATGCTCGGCTTTAACCCCTTTAACAACTCCGATTTTATGTAACATCAGATGCTCTAAACTATCACATTACCTCACTGTCTTGAAACACATCACAATTCATACAACAGTACATTACTGAAAGTCAGGAAGTCTTTACTCAATGTAGACTAGTCTAGTTCAGACGCTTCGGTTACCAATATTCTCATCTATCCGAACTCTGTCAACATGTAATAAACTTTTTAGCTTTCACAAGATGAAAACCTTATCATTCGTAGTGACTTTAACTAATATCAAACTCTTTCTAATAAATATACACTTCTCGTTCAGACTATTTACCCTTTCATTCGTACAAAATGAAATTCTATTATCAGACTTGGGAAAAGTAATCCTGAAATAATTGTCACATGAAATCTTTCAAATAGATAATTCACCATACCAACTGAAACTTGCGCTTTTATCACTTATGCCTTTACTGATGTCAAATCCTTACACAGAAATTAGAAAAAAAACCCCAATACTAAAATCACCACATTACCAAGATCAAATTAGAAGTATAGCCATATTTGACATGATTATCACGAGCTGAAGAATGCACTTCGAACACGAGTCATAATTGAAAAATTATGGAACAAAGATAACAAGGAAACCGAATAAAAGAAATCCAAGATAGAGAAATCCAGAATAAAGAAATCCAGAATAAAGAAACCCAATATACGATACTATGCCGGAGAATCGAAAACCAAACTCATAGAGAAAATACAGAATACCTCGATAATTCTTCAAAGAAAGAAAGTCCACAAGAAAACATCATTTAATCCCACTGAAATCAAATATAACAAGATCAATATATCTTCCCATACATATATATCAGATGAAGCATCAAGTAGAAGAAACAGAATCATAATATCATATGTATTCTCTCATCAATTCTTATCAGACGAAATGAAATAGAATACCCGATGAAATAGAGCAATATAAATTATAAACCAGTCAGACTACCAATGCTTTCATCCAACACCAGAATTAGAAGACATTCCCATATAACAAGAATTTCTTCAGAAGATCAATAGCCATAGAAATATTTCTGAGAACGGGTGAACACATAGAACATCTTAAAAGAGACTGCTAAATCTGTCCAGTCATAATTGTCACACTCAGATAGTTCACATTTCAAATATCATTTCCCCAACTAGTTCTGCCGTCGCAAATTTCATATTAAACCATTCATTAAAGAATGCCAGTTCTGAATAAATTTCAGTTTACACTTTTCTCGACCTTGCACCTGAGTAATTTGATTAACCAAAGAGAATTCCTTCTCTAACTGGGACAGTGCATAATTCCAATAATCTGTACGTCAATCCGATACTTTACTGGCTCTGACTTTACTTATCAGCTCATTGTCAATCTCTAATCATACTTATAATTATTCTATCACTGTACTCTTTGGGTTCTCAACCGGAAACTTATTCAATACAAATCTCATGAAATTCCATTATAAGTACCACTTCGGTAAGGGGGAGGGTTGTAGGACCTCTGACTCGACTTTCTTATACATACACATATGACACAACTTCCATCATCATAGTAACATCATCAAAATCATGTCATTCATTCATGTTGACTTACACCAATTTTCCTATTGTCCCATTTAGACAATATACTTATGCATACATTCTATGTTTTCTAGATAGCTTTACTTATCCATTCATTTAATTAATTTAATTCATGCTCATGGCATCATATAAGGCCAAACAAACATAGATATTTGCATCACAATCACAACTTTCATTTCGTGCATCATCGTGTACATATCATTACAATCATATAATTCAGTCCAACAATTTAACATAGATAAGTTCATTTCATTATAATCCTTTATCCCATAAAAATTATATATCATTAACATTCATCAACATTCGACGTCCAAATCAAGACAAGGACATTTTAATTCGTATCATAATATTATGATCTTTATTCATACCTCTACTACTTTCTATTTATTCCGTTCATCTTATCAAGTAAGCCACATACACTACATCATATGAGCATTAAGCAAATATGAATATTTATCACATATGTATCATAAACCTTTATTCATACTTTTCTAAATCGAGACTTATCATAATCATAATTTTACTCGAATACCTTCACATAACATTAAACATGGTCGACGCAGCTCGGTTGGAGAGTACCCTGTCTAAATAAGACGGTACTGGACTCATACGCGTTGGAAGACATCACACTATCACAGATCAGTGGCATGTATAGCTAAATTTTACACATGCTAGGTTAGTCCGAGAACTGACTAAACTTGCTCTGATACCACCAAATGTAACACCCCGTACCCAAGACCGTCGTCGGAGTCGAACACGAGGTGTTAACAGACTTAATTCATTACTTAAACAGCTCAAACAATTTATTTTTAAAATTTTCAGTCAAGCTAACAATCTGCGTCACAGTCGCTTAAAAATTCGTATCTCAAGTTACGAAACTTGAAATCAAATTATTTAAATTTTCCCTGAAACTAGACTCATATATCTATTTACAAATTTTTTTCTAGAATTTTTGGTCGGTCCAATTAGTACAGTTTATTAGTTAAAGTCTCCCCTGTTTCAGGGTTTGACTACTCTGACCTCTATGTATTAAGAATCAGATATCTCCCTGTACAGAGCTTCAATGACTATACCGTTTGTCTCTAATAAAAATAGACTCAATACGGAATCTGTACATATAAATCATGACTTCTAATTATCTTTGTAAAATTTATGGTGAATTTCCAAAATCAGAACAGGGGATCCAGAAATCGCTCTGGCCCTGTTTCACAAAAATTTTAACATCTCATCAAATATAGCTCATATACCTGTTTCGCTTCCTCCATATGAAAATAGACTCATCAAGATTCAATTCCATATCTTATTCATTATTTAATTCCATTTCTACTATTTTTAGTGATTTTTCAAATTCACGACACTACTGCTGTCTGAATCTATTTTATGGTAAAATTTACCTATTTCATGGTTTCCATGGATTAGCTAGCAATTTGACATACATAACACCAAATATGATCATGATGGCTAATCATTACCAAGCATTTCCATACCACTCAATAACCATATCATAAGACCATATATACAAAATGATAATAATGCTATACATGCCATACTCAAAATATACAAGCCATTATGCCAAGATGGTATACGGATAGTGTGAGCGAGCCTCCGACCGTTCCCGATTTCTGAGCTGGCTTGTCAAAACTACAAGGAATGAAAAGGAGGGAGTAAGCATAAATGATTAATAAGTTCACATGCAAATAGCAAGTAACATAACCATATAAGCAAACATAAAACATCATTTGCATAATCATCACCAAGACATTCATATCACATTTTCATTTATCATCTTACCATATTGTTGTTATATCGAGTTTTCAACCCGAGGGTTAAGTACATACCTGTTCAAAGTATCCATTTCACAACACTTACCAATACGTCCCTTTCATCTTGAGTATTCCTCCATTTGAGTAGAACTTTACCCGTTGAACACATCGGAATATAATTTGGATACATGGAAAGTTTGCACATAAATGCCACATATGTAGCCAAGCTACTATGTAACCCGCCCATAAGCGAACTCGGACTCAACTCAACGAGCTCGGGCGTTCGCATCCATGAGTGAACTCAGACTCAACTCAACGAGTTCGGATGCCTAGTTACATCTCATGAACTCGGACTCAACTCAACGAGTTCGGACATTTGCATCCATAAGTGAACTCGGACTCAACTCAACGAGTTCGGATGCTCAACCATCCTAGTGACATGTCACTTGTATTCTAATCCATTCCTAAGGTTCAACGGGACCTTTTTCCCAGTCATGTGTCTCAACCATCTTCTACGGAATGCCGATACCGATACTCGGTAGTATTTCACATTTTCCAAGTATATCACATAATTTGACATATTATCAAACAATTATCACAAGAATAATATTTCATAATAATTATCATATCATTTAAATAACATAAAAACATTTAAAATAATAACTATGTCACCAACATTTACATATGAACTTACCTCGTATGCGAAAATGGCTACTTTTACCATTTCATCCACAACTTGGTATTTTCCTCATTTTAGTCCGAATTTCAGTTTTCCTTGCTCTATCATATAAAATATAGTCTAATTAGGACTCACATTATTTAAATTGACCCAAAATCATATTTTGGAAAAATTACAGTTTTGCCCCTAATCTTTTGCATATTTACACTTTTGCCCCAAAGCTCGTAAATTAAACTTTAGCCTATTTTCTTATATTTTATGACATTCTGATCATTTTTCCCTTCTATGGCAACATCAAATTCTCACTCTAACATGTATTTATGACTATTAGGTATTTTTACCAATTAAGCCCTTTTGCTCGTTTTCGCTTAAAACCGAGTAGCACAAGTTGTCTAACATAATTTAAAACCTCATAATGTATCATAAAACACCAAAATACACAAATTTCACCTATGGGTATTTTTCCAAATATAAACCCTAGGTTAAATTATTGCTAGCACAAGCTTAATCGAGCTACCGGGACTCAAAAAACGTAAAAATCATTAAAAACGAGGCTAAAACGGACTTACAATCGAGCTTGGAAGCTTGAAAAACCCTGGCCATGGTTTCTCCTTGCTATATTCGGCCATGGGGTTGAAGATGAGCAAAATTGGCTTTTAATTTTTCATTTTAATTCATTTTGCCCCTAAATGACCAAAATGCCCTTACTACTAAACTTTCCAAAAATTCCATCCATGTCCAATTTTTGTCCATAGACTTAGAAATTGGTAAAATTTCTATTTAAGACCTCCTAATTAATATTGCAAAACAATTTCATACTAGAAACTTCTAGAATGCAAGTTTTGCAAATTATTCGATTTAGTCCCTAATTTCAATTTAAGCACTTTATGCATAAAATTTCTTCACGAAAATTTCACACAATCATGCAATCATATCATAGACCTCAAAATAATCATAAAATAATTATTTCTATCTCGGATTTTTTGGTCACAAAACCACTATTCCGACTAGGCCCAAAATCAAGATATTACAGTATAACTCTTTTTCCCTACCTCTGCTTCTGACTTTTGCAACTGATTTTGGGCAATTAGAGCGTGTGGATTCTGAACCTTGCCTCTATCTTTTGGATTCTCACTTCAGGAATAGGGACGACTGCTTTATTTCACAACCGGTTTCACGTTTTTGGTAAGTGATTATATTGATTCAATCTATATGTGATCGATATCGATATAGGTTAATGGAGTTTGGTTGTATGCAGTTCAGTCAAGGAGTGGTATTAAGCCTTTGTCAATAGTTCATTCAGGGTTAATCTCACTCTTGCAAGTAAGGCAAGTGTTGGAAATTTGATAAGAGTCGAAAGAGGATGTTAATCCTATTGCTTTGACTAATGGAGTATTTTTGGTGGACTGTAGGCTTTGGACTCGAGGGTTATTTCCGCAACTTTGTTTAAGGTGTGTAATCACACTACCTCAACCATTAATCGGCAAAAGCAGAAAAGTCAAAACTTCGGCATTTTAGGCCTTACGAGCGTGCAATCGCTCGTGTGGTAAACCATGCCCACAAATAGGGGCGATAGACTGTAAAGGCCACCACGAGTGTTCTCGTGTACTGGGGCTGTTCTGGGCCTCTATGGGCTAAAATGGGTTGTAGGGCCCAATGGGCTCGTGGGCCCCACACGGATATAATCTGCGGTAAGTGAAAAATTATGAAATGGGCTACGGTGTTCGCATAGTCGTGACTGAAATTTGGTTAAATGGACCACACGAGCGTGTGGGCCCACTTAGGCCGAGTAATGGGCCTGGGGCCCATTTTCACCGTTTTGACCAACTAGGTTACTTGGGTCACTCGAGGCAATGGCAGACCATCTATGAGGTCGTAAGCTGTTCTGGGACCCCAAAATTTGTAAAATGACCAAAATACCCCTAAAGGGTAAAATGACTATTTTGCCCCTCGAGGGTAAATGACTGATTTGTCTGTGATTTGTATGACTGCTTTTGTGCATGACATTCTTCATAGGTGACATACTTCTTAGGATTGGGATATTATTATGGAGGAAGAAATTGTATTGGTAGTTGTGCCACATTTTCTGATATTAGCAGCTTTGCTACGACTCTAGTTAGTGCTGAACCGGTGCTAACATTGTAAGTTTAGGGATGGCATGGGCAATTTATTCCCTATAGGTAGTGCAGGGTTGGACAGAGGCAAGTACAGGGTTGGATGTGTAACACCCCTCGCCTGTATCCAACGCTTGGACAGGGTTCGAGGTGTTATCGGACTTAAACTCAACCAACTACATAAAACCAGGCCGTAAAATTTTGATCAATTTAAAACTTTTCATTTCACATATATTTTGTCCCTTAAACGGGCTCACGAGGCCCAAAACATGCATTAGAGACTGTTCGAGACTAAACCAATAACTTAAGAAAAACTTGGAAAAATTTCATGCTTTAAGGCTCCACACGCCCGTGTGAGTATAGAGCACACGCCGGTGTGCTAGGGACACGTCCGTGTCCCAAACCCGTGTTCAAAATCCTGGACATTCTGCCAATTTGGTCATGAACAAATTGAAGCCACACGGCCATGGCACACATTTGTGTCCTATGGTAGTGTCTTTCACACGGTTGAGACACATGGCCGTGTCTCTTGCTTGTGTGCTTACTATCATACATACTGACTTGAAATACTTAGGTGCAGGGGACACACGGCTGGACAACACGCCCATGTGTCTACCTGTATGGACAAAATACAAGGCTATTTTCCAAGCCATTTTATCACCCTAACAACACATGCACGCATACTTATACAATAGCATACAACACAGCAAAAGTAGCCATTTAAACATTCCTAACATGTCATGAACATGGAAATTTTACATGCAACCAATATCATAGATTTTACCTTCATCTTTACCACATTAATGCTATAGCTATCAACATGTCATCAAACCTCATTTTCATCACTAAGCATTCATGATCACATCCACATACCATTCATACCAAGCCATTAAAGACTTTTCATAAATAAATAGGTTTACCAACCCCATAATCAAAATAAGCCAATACATTTGGCTAAAGCAATATCACATACTCAAATATTTAAACTCCTATACATGCTATAGACTCAAAGTACTTGAAATCACTTACACCAATAGCGACAGCTTAACAGTGTGATAATATCTCCGATGAACTCCAACCCGAGCTAACCTGGCAACACTAGAGAACAAGGGAAAGAAAGGGGGGTAAGCTTTATGCTTAGTAAGTTCATATGAAAACAATAAGCAAGTCATTAACATGTTTTATCAATGTTCCCAACATATTCTCAAGTTCATAATAAGCTGTCTTCTTGTAGAATAGTCAATAAAATATTTATATTTGGAGCTACGATACTCCAAATTAATTTCCATTAATTTTTCTTGAAACTAGACTCATTTACCTTTCTACCATAAATTTTCCAGAATTTTTGGTTTAGCCAAATAGTACAGTATATTCCTCAAAGTTACCCCTGATTCACTGTCTGATAGTTCCGACCTTTGTGCGCTAAAGTTCAATTATCTTATAGAACAGGACTCAAATAATGTTCTCGTCTATTTCTCTTGAAAATAGGCTCATTAAGTATCCTAAACATGTAAATTATAACTTGTAACTATTTTTTTTATAATTTATAATGATTTTTTCAAATCAGAATAGGGGATTTCGAAGTCATTCTACTCTATCTCACACAACTTCAAATATCTCATTATAGGAAATTCTTTTACTTACACAGTTTCTTTTATAAGAAACTAGTTTCAATAAGATTTAACTCCATATTTTCTTCAGCCTCTAATTCACTTTCTACTAATTTTGGTGTATATTCAAATTTACACCACTGTAGTAGCCCAAAACTGTCAGGCTAATTTACTATTCCACAATTATTATTCACCAAATTAATACATCATTTCATCTATCATGGTAAGAACACATAGCTATGCATCATAAGCATGGACCCATTGTGACACTCCTAAAGTGACCCTAGTCGGAAAGCGGTCTCGGGACCGCTAGACCGAGTCACCAAATTATTTGAATGTGATAATTATTGCCTAAAATATGTGAATATAAATGTGTGAAAGTTTTAAGCTTCGATTTAGTTAATTGCATGTGAATTTAGTTGATAGGACTTATGTGAGAAAATTTAGAAATGTGCTAGGCAAATGCAAGTGGTCTAATAGTGCATGTAATCAAAGGGGTGGACTTGCATGTCAATTTCCCCCCATTTAAGTACTAGTGGCCGGCCATGACAAGGGATGATGGGCAAAACATGTTGTGTTAATGGAAAAATAAAATAAGAAGCATGGGCAAAACATGTCATGAAACATGTTGTGTTAATGGAAGAATAAAATAAGAAGCATGGGCAATAAACTAATAAGAAATTGAAGGAAGAAAACAAAGAGAAAAAAATGTGTTCATCATTCTCATGCATGAAAAAAAAAGAAGAGAAAGGCTCTCATGTTGTTCTTGGCCGAATAGGAGAAAGAAAAAGAAGGAAAAAGAGCTTTGAGGAAATCGGCTATGGTGGTTTGATAGACTAAGGTATGTTTGATAATGTTCCATGAGATGCATGCATGTTTTAGTAGTTAGCTTGAGTTCTAAATAGCCCATGGTTCAAATCTTTACTATGTCATGGAGATGATATTCGGCCAAGGTGGATTGGTGTTGATATCATTTGCATGCTAAAAGTGAAGCTTTGTAATGGTGCATGTGATGGTGGATTGATGATTCTTGAATCTTCTTTTTAGCATTTTTGAGTGAGACATTAAGTTCTTTGTTTAACCATGACCAAAAATTGAAATGGTATGGTGTTGTGATGCAATCGGCCCCAACATAGACATGTATGTTCGGCCACATGAATAAGTACATAAGTTATGTGTATATTCGGCCATAAGCTAGCAAAATGAGACTTTAATGATTTAAATTTGTTTGAATTAAGCTCAAGAGCAAAGGGGAACTAAATCCGATAAAGGGAAGGAAAAAGTGGTCGAATAGCCGCCGAAATCGTTCGACAACATCCGAGGTAAGTTTTAAGTGATTAAACGTTGAGTAAATTCAATTATAATAGGACATGATGAGTTGATTTAATAAGATATGATGTGGCCATGATATGTTCTAAGTTCAAATGGTAAGTTCTTAAGTGTTTGAGCTTGGGAATTTAAGGGTAATTTGAAATAGTCTGCTTAGGACAGCAGCAGTAACGTGATTTTAGAAAATAACCATAAATTTATGGATTTGAATTAGAGGCTGAATGAGACATGAAATTAAAGCTTAATGAGTCTAGTTTCTTATAAAAGAAACCGTGTAAGCAAAGGAATTTCCGATAATGAGATACTTAAAGTTGTGTGAGACAGCGCAGAATGACACTGTAATCCTCTGTTCTGTATTTAGAAAATCATTATAAATTGTACAAAAATGGTTATAAGATAAAATTTATATGCTTAGACTCCTTAATGAGTCTAGTTTCAAATGAAATCAAATACAACACATTTTGAATTCTGTAAAATGAGAAATTTGATTCGTAGTGAAGAGTGGTCAGATTAGTCAAACAGTGAAACAGGGGAAACTTTAAGAAAAATCTGGTATTGATTTGCCAAACCTAAAATTCTGGAAATTTTATGGATGGAAGATATACGAGTCTTTATTCAGGAAAAATTAACGGAAAGTGATCTGGAGTTTTGTAGCTCCAGTTATAAATAATTTAGTGACTATTGCTCAGGAAAAACAGCTTGTGCTGAATTTGAGATTGTGTTGTAAACCTTGATAAACTTGTTTTAGTTGCTCATAAGCTATTGATTAAACCCATACGTGAATTCTAAATTGTGATATTGGAAAATGATAGATGTAGATTCAGCCAAGACAGTGTGTATACGTGAAAGTGTATATATGTGATAAGGCCTAATAGCCGATGTGATGAATGTGAAAGTGTATATATGTGATAAGGCCTAATGGCCGATGTGATGAATGTGAAAGTGTATATATGTGATAAGGCCTAATGGCCGATGTGATGAATGTGAACGTGATGGATGTGAAAGTGTATAAATGTGATAAGTCCCGAAGGGCATTTGTGTCAGTACTATATCCGGGTTAAAACCCCGCAGGCTTTATGCGAGAATATTATCACTGATTAATGTCCGTAAGCTTCGTGCTCGTACTATATCCGAGCTCTAAAGACCCGATGACTACGTGTGGGGATTTTGTCCGGGTAAGACCCGATAACTTCGTGTGGAGATTATGTCCGGGTAAGACTTCGTAATAAGAATTGCTTATAAATATATTCAATGCGAAAGGTTAAATAGGTATGTACTCCAAGTTTATATGTGAGCTTGATTTGCACTAAATCATAAGGTAGTTATGTGATGCATACGAGAGCAATCTATGAGACTATTCCTATGATTATGTGACATCGGATCAGTGTGAGAGGTTATGTGAAATCATACGATATATCTATGTCACATGAGCTCACTTTTATGTGAAAGTTTATCTGCCTATTGTATATGATGAGATGTGCATATTCGGTAAAGGGATGGTATGCCCGAAGGAAGAGTGAAATAAAAAATACGAACAACTATGTTATAATTTGATTGTTATCTGTTGACACTGCTTAAAACTTACTAAGCATTAAATGCTTACTCCGTTCTTTGAATCTCTGTTTTATAGATTTTGGTTCGTCAGCTATCGGACTCGGGATTTTTGGAAGTCGAAGTCTCCCACACTATCAAAGCCCCCTTTTGGTACAATTTTGGTTGAACTTTGAAATGGCATGTATAGGACTACCCTTTTGTTGTTGGTCATGTACCCTTCGGTTTTGTGTAAATTTGGATAGCCATGCTAAAATGGCTTAAATATACTTTGATCATAGCATTATAATCGTTTTGTATGTTGTCCGTCGAGAGGTATGGAAATGTTGGTAACGGTTAGCCATGGGAAGGGTTATTCTTGATCACTTTTGGAATATGTATGACAAACTCTAGTTGATCCATGGAGGATCATGAAATAGGTAAAGTTTACCTTAAAAAAAAACAGATGCTGGCAGCAGCAGTGATGTGGATGTGAAAAATCACTAAAAATAGTAGGAATGGAATTAAATAGTGAATAAATTATGTAAGCGAACCTTGATGAATCTATTTTCATAGGAAAGTAACGAAATGATCATATGGACAGTATGTTAAGAGATATTCAGGTTCTCGTGAGACAGGGCCAGAACAGTTTCTGGATTCCCTGTTCCGACTTTGGAAATTCATTATAAATTAACCAGAGATAATTAGGAGTCGTTCCATATATGTATAGATTCCTCTCTGAGTCTAGTTTCTATAGAAACAAACGTCATCAGTATTGAAACTCTGTGCAGGGAGATATCCAAATCGTAATGCATGAAGTTCAGTGTAGTCACACCCTGTAACAGGGGAGAATTTAACTAATAAACTGTACTAATTGGCCCAACCAAAAATTCTAGAAAAAAATATGTAGATGGGAATATGAGTCTAGTTTCAGGGAAAAATTACAAAACTGATTTTCGAGTTGTGAAACTCAGGATATGATTTTTAAGGTGACAGTGACGCAGTTAGCCAACTGCCTGGAAATTTTTAAAATGGACTGCGATAGTAAGCGAATTTAGTCTGTGAACCCCTCGTGTCCGACTCCGGCAACGGTCTCGGGTACGGGGTGTTACACCCATAATCTCAACACATAGCTATGCATCATAAGCATGGACCCATAATCTCAAGGTCATTACAAAATCATTCTCATAAACATGACTTACTTATTTGCAACCTTACCAAAGGTACATCATAGACGGAATCAGTTCTCATGAGTTTTGCGTACATAACTGTACTACTTCATAACATAATCATTCCTTATCACAGCTTTGTTAAAATCTTTGAATTTCCCATTGAACCACTTGGAATACAAAAGAGTATTCGGGGAAATTCGTACACATAGTAAGATGCCAATTCCATATCCCAGATATGGTTTGCATGGATTCACACATATCGATGCCAATGCCATGTCCCAGACATGGTCTTACATGGGATCTCATATTGAAACTTTATCGAATGTCATCAAGACATGATGAATCCATTTCATAAAGAAAAGTACATGTACATATTTAAACATTAGACATATAATAATAACAGCACGTTGCATTGTTTTCATACAAATTACCTCGATACCAAATTGGTAAAAGAGGCCTAAACATCAATTTCTTGTTTTTCCTCTTTCTAAGCCCAAATCTCATTTTTCATCATTAGCGTGGGAGTTCCTTTGCTGAAATTTTCCAGCTTCTAAACCCTTTGTTTCCTGCCATTTTCAGTGGAGAGAAGATGAAGAAAAGATGATATTTTTCTTTTCTTTATTTTATTCTATTTTTAGTTAATTTAGTCACCTAAAAGCCACAAATTTTGGCTTTTTGACCAATTTGTCTCCCTTAGCCGACCATCACACTTTCAATGGCCAAATTTCACTTTAAAGACCCCCAATTTAAGATACAAAGCAATTTAACACCTTTAGGCATCAAAACACAACTTTTACCTTTGATGTGATTTAGTCCTTTTTCGAAATTGAACTAGAAATCGCTAAAATTAATATACCAAAATTTTTATGCACCTTTATAAACATGCTATATCACATAAAATAACATCAAAATAATTTTCTCCGGCCTCAGAATAGTGGTTTCGAAACCACTATTCTCACTAGGCCCAAAATCGGGTTGTTACAATTCTCCCCCCTTTAGGGATTTTCGTCCCCGAAAATCTTACTAGAAGAAGTTGCTTTCAATTTTCACGAGTCACTTTCACCCTTTTCTCAAAATTACAAACCAGCTTAGTCTCATACTCAGGATTTCCTATAGCCTTTCCATAGCTACGGTATAAGCCTCGGCTCAATTCGAAAAACTAGAGCTGATATTCTAAGAACTATAAACTCAGATACATAGTTCGACCAAATCGTCGAATAATATATCGACACATACTAAAATAATCATGCAGACTTCCATCATCAATCTATCTCAATTCAACTTGCATCCCTTCTTTTTCCTGGGGATGAGAGATATCCCGAATGTCCTTTCTCATTTGCTTCCCACTGTCATCACTAACAGTAATAATCTCGAATACATTTGATATTCGGCTTTACTCTGTAGACAATTCAACATTCTTTGGAAAAATAGACAAGATACTGTTGTGAACTCTTTACTCAATTCTCTGTATAACCCAGAGTTTCTTAGTACTCAAATCTTACTCTGAAATAATAGTAACAAAAACCAGAAATCAAATCCTCCCTGCAATTCCAAATTAAAAGTCGAATCATGCTATACTTGTTTAATTTACCACTTATAGCCACATTTCTATACTCTGGTCATCAACTGTTTAGAAACTTTACTAACATGAATCAAATGATTCCAACTTCATAGATATGGTCTCTTTATTAATCAGGACAACTATACTTATAACAACATCTCTCAAATAAGAGAAATCCAACTAATATGTTTCTATATCATACTTTTAAGAATACAATTTCTTCATTTTAGACTGCATGTTTACTTACCCGTAATTGCACAACATTATTCCTAAACCAGAGAATAAACTTAACTTACCTTTCCTGATAATAATCCTTTACACGAATATTAGAAAAATTGAAATACTGGAATCCCCACACTTCCATAGTCGAGCCACAAGCATAATCATAATAGATACCATTATCGCAAGTTAAAGAATACTCTTAAGGATAAGCCAGGTTTGATAATTCTCAAAATAAGGACGATAGGAAAAACCAAGATAAAGAATTCTAGCTATAATACCATACCAGAAATCCGAGAATATAACCCCGAAGAAAATAATGAAGAAAATTAGGAAAATCCCCAGAGAAAACCAGAAGGAAACTATCGTCTATACGCTCTGGAATTCCATCATAATAGAGATAATATATTTCCCGTATTTATATAAAACCATAATCAATAGAAATATCAGAATGGTCTCACATAAATCTTTACCATTGACTTTATTCTGACATATCAGGATAAAATTCCAAGGAGAAAAGAAATGCCGATCATAACTAACCAGATCAACAGAGCTTTCGTCTAATATCACAATTGCTAGCATCTTCATACGATAAAAATTTTCACTAGGAATGAACAACTATACACAATCCCAAGAATAAAGGAAAATACAAAATATTCAGAAGAGAGAGATAGCCATAACTTATACTTAATTGAATCTGTCATACTCAGACATCCTTGCAAGTTCGACATCCTTCCTTTGATTAATTCTGTTCTCACTAATCCCACAATATTCCATTATTGCACTCTTTAGTTTCCCATTTTTAAGCTTATACAACATATCTCTCGTGAATTTCCTCATATAACTCTATTCTGGTAAGGAGGTAAAGATTGTAAAGCCTCTAAACTTTCGACTCTCACACATATGCACATTTAACAACAACATACTATCATGCACATCGATTCAAACATTTCAAATTTCCAACTTGTTATGAACACACTTTCACATATCTTAGTAACACATGCAACTTTATTTCATATGAATACTAGCCAAACATCAGTGAACGTATCACAATATAAATTTTCATTTCCTTTACTCGAATCATCATTAATGTCTAATCAAGTTTCAATACTTAGCCTTATTTTACTTACCAACATTTACCAAATTAGAGAACGTCGTACAGTTTTGAGAACATCATCCACTTGGTGCCATAGTCCAACTATGGTCTTATACTAACTCTCGTCCATCTGTGTTGATGCCATGTCCCAGACAGGTCTTACACTAACACATGTCAAGCCGATGCCATGTCCCAAACATGGCCTTACACTGGCTTACATCTCAAGTCGATGCCATGTCCCAGACATGGTCTTACACTAACTATCATCATCAAGGTCGATGCGTGTCCTAAACACGTCTTACACTAGCACTCATTTCAATGCTAATGCATGTCACAGACATGTCTTACACTGGCGCACATATCACCTGCACTACCATGGTCCAACCATGGTCTTATCTGTCAATTCATAATTGAACAATCATACTTAATTCTAGTGTACTACTCTTTGATATTTCATTTTAGTTTTCATGCTATCATAACATTTATGACATCTTTAATTCAGAAATTTAAACATAAATGTCAATCACATGTACATACTGATTACACATCATTCAATAGAAGCACTTATACACACACTCTGTCATTTCAAGTAAATTTTTCTTT
Organism: Gossypium hirsutum; assembly: GCF_007990345.1. Taxonomy (NCBI): domain Eukaryota; kingdom Viridiplantae; phylum Streptophyta; class Magnoliopsida; order Malvales; family Malvaceae; genus Gossypium; species Gossypium hirsutum. Next base: position 66,563,678 of record NC_053435.1, read on the forward strand.
TCATAATCACTTGGCCAAAAGAGTTAAGCACATAACATCATATGAATACTAACATGCATGGAAAAGCTTATCACGACTTATCTTTCGTCTCTTTGCACGTTTCCACATTCTTTAACTTATGATTATCACATATTGTGTATTAATTCATGTAAAAATCATGAAGTTATTTTCATATCTTTCCACATTTTAACATATCACAAGCATGTTTCAATTGTCTCAATACTACTTCTTTCATTAATAAGATTTGCTCAGTTGGAAGTCTTTCCTATCTTAGCAAATAGTTTCGTTAGCGCCGGGAGATATCACATTATCACGGGTAGTACTATGACATGTATAGCTAGACTCACTTATGCTATGTTAGTCCAAGAACCGATTAAACCATAGCTCTGATACCACTAAATGTAACACCCCTCGCCCGTATCCAACATCGGGACAGGGTTCGAGGTGTTACCGGACTTAAACTCAACCAACTATAAAAAATTAGGCCGTAAAATTTTGATCAATTTAAAAGTTTTCATTTCACATACATTTGGTCCCTTAAACGGGCTCACGAGGCCCAAAACATGCATTAGAGATGGTTCGAACTAAACCGAGAACTTAAGAAAAACATGAAAAAATTTCATGCTTTAAGGCTCCACACGCCTGTGTGAGTATAGAGCACACGCCCGTGTGCTAGGGACACGCCCGTGTCCCGAAGTCGTGTTCAAAAACATGGACATTCTGCCAATTTGGTCATGAACAAATTGAAGCCACACGGTCAAGGTACATGCCAGTGTCCTATGGCCGTGTCCTTCACACGGCTGAGACACATGGCCGTGTCTCTTGCCCATGTGCTTACTATCATACATACTGACTTGAAATACTTAGGTGCAGAGGACACACGGCTGAACAACACGCCCATGGGGGGCGGACCGCATGTCACACATGGCCTAGACACACGCTCATGTGTGTACCCGTGTGGACAAATACAAGGCTATTTTATAATCCATTCTATCACCCTCACAACACATGCACGCATACTTATACAATAGCATACAACATGGAATAATTAGCCACTTAAACATTCCTAACATGTCATGACCATGGCAATTTCACATGCAACAAATATCATTGATTTTACCTTCATCTTTACCACATTAATGCTATAGCTATCAACATGTCATCAAACCTTATTTTCATCACTAAGCATTCATGATCACATCCACATACCATTCATACCAAGCCATTAAAGACTCTTCATAAATAAATAGGTTTACCAACCCCATAATCAAAATAAGCCAATACATTTGGCTAAAGAAATATCACATACTCAAATATTTAAAGTCCTATACATGCCATAGTGTAACGCCCCAATTTTTGGGAATTCTGTGGATGTTGGCAAATTTTAAATTTTCGATGTTCTGTCTGCTTAGCGTAGATTTAATCAGGTTAGTGGGCCTCTAGAAGGACCAAGCTTAAGTTAAAACCTGGTAATTTTAATTAGTTTTGATTCCATAGGAAGAAGGGGTTCTAGTTAATTGGGCTTTTAAGTATTAATTGGGTAAAAATTAAACACAAGGAAACAGGTGGCAAAGTGGCAAAATGGCAAGTGACGCCACTGGGGAGGCTATTAAGGTGGCATGTGGATGCTAGGGAGAACCAAGGTTCAAGTCACAATGAAAGCATATTAAGGGAATTCTTTTTATGGTTGGAAAGAGTAAGTAATGGAACTCAAGTGAAAGACTGTCAGGAGGAGTTTAAATTGCTCAAGGGATTGAGTAAGGAGGGGATAAGGGAGAGGATTTAGGAGCTGATTAGGGAGAGCAGTATTGGCCGAATGGTGGACTCTTGGGGGGCAAGAGTTGGCCGGCCAAGGGTTGGCTTAGGGGGCAAATTTCGGCTAGGTTAAATGCCAAGTATAAATCCGGCATTTAGGGGTAAATGTGCCGTTTTTTCTGACCATCTTTCCTCCTCCTCCTTTCTTTTCTTTTTCTCTCCATCTACCTTCTCCTCTTCTTTTCTCCATAGTCGAATCCTTCCACCAGTCTTCCCTACACCACTTCCTTACTATTATTTTTAAGCTTTATAGCCGAATATCACAAAAGCTGAAATCCCGAAGGTTCATATTGTCTGTGCCAAATTCTCCTAGCAAAACCTACTGATCTTTATTCATCCTTTTGATCAATTCTTTCTTTTTCTGAACCCCAAACCTCTGTCGACAAAGCCACTACAAAACCCTCACCTTTTCTTCACTATTGCAAGAAGCTGAAAACGCATAGCCTTAGGGACATAGCCTCTAACACCCCAAACCCAGCCCAGACGTTATGGCCGAATCTGACTTGCCACATTGAAGTTAAGAATTCATGTTTTGTTTTAGGGTATTATAAACCGACTTTTGTTTAAGCTAACAAAGTGAATGGAAGTTGGGCACCAGGTAGGAATCCGTAACAAAGGAGGTGAGCCATGAAGGCTGCTTAAGTACCAAGCTCTTTGATTGGATCCAATCCTAGACATGCCCACAACCATTGCCACACTTGGTTACAACGAGTTGAAATTTCTTTGAGTAGATATCTTTGATAAATTGAATAATCATGACGTTGTGTTATTTTGAAAGCAAGTATCGTTTTGAAAATGTTCCTAAGTCTAGCCCATTTAAATTATTATCAACCAGTTTAAAGTTATCAAAAATAAAATAAAATAATCCCAGAAAAGAAAATAAGTTAAAATGGCCTTATTACAACCAAAAAATAAATAATAAATAAGATAACTAAAGAAAACCAATCACTTATTTCAAAATCCCAAAAGCGATCACCGTGGCCACTCTGAATCCCCTCCGGCTCCCAGCCCCCACATCAAGGCTCTCTGTAAGGTTAAGGAAGGGGTGAGTTTGGAAACTCAGTGTGCAACAAGCCCCTTTCAGAGCCCAAAACAATATCAGCTTGCTGGGCCTAAGCCCAAATTCAAGCTCAGCATATACTGGGCCAAAGCCTTTACATTATCCATGTCACTGGGCTGAAGCCTTTTAATTATTCATATCACTGGGCCGAAGCCTTTTCATTATTCATATCACTGGGCCAAAGCCTTTACTGTAAACGGTGTGGCCCATAGGCCTATTACAATATCACATGAAATACCAATGAATGTATGCAAGCCTATTTGGGGAGACTACTCAACCCACCATCCGCTACTCTCCACCCGTACCAACCAAGCTCTCCATGTGGGGAATAACTAAACCCACCCAACCAAACTCTCCACTGGCAGCATAGCTGCTTTATCATATAACTGGAGCCCTAGCCTCTTTTAATAATTGGGGCAAAGCCCTTTTTGATAAACTAGGGCAAAGCCCTTTTCGGTAAACTGGGGCATAGCCCTTTTAGCACTTCCTCCATTTATAAAACCCAACCCATGCAACATGTCATGTATGCAGAATGTCATGCCCATATTTGAATCAAACAATCACAGTCAAGTCATTAATATCACCAACATATATTCACAATCAAATCCATCAACCACACAATCTAAGTCAGTCACTTGCCCACAAGGGCAAAACAGTCATTTAACACCCTATAGGCAAAATGGTAATTTTACCCCACAAAGGTATCTCGGTCCACAAGGGTATCTCGGTAATTCTACCCTATAGGGGTATTTCAGTAATTCTACCCTACAGGGGTTGTAATAGCCTAATTTTCAGTGGTGTCGAAACAGTGATTCGAGATCACTAAATCCGACAAATGAGTAGGAAATATTATTAATTTTGTGCGTATAAGTTAAATGTGAAGTTAGGAAAAATTTTGAAATAGTGAATAGTGTACTAAACATAAATACTAAAATAATTAGAATCGAAAACGAGGTACCGAGACCTCAGGAATTTTAAATCGAGCCATAAATATTTTTATAATTATTTATGGACTGTTAATAAGTTAGTATTAAAGTTTCGTCAAGAATTAAGGGTAAAATTGGAAAATTGCAAAATTTACTTAATAAAGCTAGGACTAAAGTGGAATTATCTAGATTTCTCTTTATTTTTCTGCATTCTCATCAGCAAAAACGCCATGGAAGAATTCCTTTAAGCTGGTTTTTCATATTTTTACTTCAAGTAAGTTCAATTCTTGATTATTTCTTGAAAGTTTTGTGTTTTTATCACTTTTACAACTAGGTCCACTTGTTGAATTCATTAGTTTTTGATTCTATGGAAGAAATTGAAAGTTGCTATGAATATGTGCTGGAAGTATATGATGATTTGGCATGAAATTAGAGCTTCAAATTTTTTATATGCTGAATGTTTGGGACCTAATTGTAAAAGAGTTTGAAGTTAGAGTTTTATGTGGAAATTATGAATTTCAATAGTTATGAAATAACTTATAATGTCTAGGAAAAGTATTAATTGAGAAAATTATCTTAATTGAGGGGTTAATTGAGCAAGGACTGAATTGTATGAATTGTGAAATTTGGGGCAAAATGGAAATCAACATTTTGCACTAAAACTGATTTGGACAGCAACAGTAGTCTAACTTTTAAAAATCACCAAAAATTTTAGAAATGGAATTAGATGATGAATAAAATATGAAATTAAATATTATTGAGTCTAGTTTCTTATAGAAGAAATAATGTAAGCAATGGAATTGTAAATCATGAGATATGATGAATTTTGTGAGACAAGGTCAGAATGATTTTGGGTTCCCCTGTTCTAACTTTGTAAAATAATAAAAAATTGGATAAAAATAATTAGGGGCTAAATTTATATGTTTAGAATCTTGAATGAGTCTATTTTCAAAAGAAACAAGCGGGAATATCATTAGAATTATGTACGAGGAGATAATTAATTTTTAGTGAAGAAGGGTCGGAACTATCAGACAGCAGAACAGGGGAGACTTCAATGAAAAAACTGTATTAATTGGCCCAACCAAAAATTATGAAAATTTTATGCTGAGAAGATATGTGAATCTAGCTTCTGGGAAAATTTATTGATCTTAATTTGGAGTTCTGTATCTCAAGATAAAAATAATTTAGTGACTATGACACAGATGGACAGCTTGAATATTCACATAAGTAGATAGTGAAAATTATGGAAATGTTACCTACAAGTGTGTTGTTTATACTAAGGATGTGAATGGAGAGGAGGAGGAGGAAAAATATACATATATATATTTATATGAATGACTCGTGTATAAATTGATCACATGCCCGATTATAATCGATAAGTGTTGAATTAGAAATGATATAATGATTTATTTGGAATATTTATTATGAAATTATGATTATCATTATGATACAAAAATTGAACTTGTGAGTTTATATGGCTAAAATTTTAGGGATTATTTGTTAATTTTATGAATTTCATGATGTGTTATTTCATATGTATTGATGATAAAATCGTGAGTAATGTAAAAGCATGAAAATTGAATAAATGATCAAATTGAGCATTTCAGTTCAGTGACAAGATGAATTGAAGGAAAATACCATGGTTGGACCATGGCAACAAGTGATAAGTAATAGCTTCGGCTACACTTATCTGATCAATGACAAATGACAAGTGAAAAGTAGTAGCTTCTGCTACCTGATAGATAAAAAAATGGTAGCTTCGGCAACCTGATTAGTGAAAAGTGGTAGTACCGGCTACCTGATCAGTGAATAGTGGTAGCTTCGGCTACAAGTGACAAGTGATTTCCGTACAAGACCATATCTGGGATATGGCATCGGTGTGATATATGCTACTTTATAAGACCATATCTGGGATATGGCATTAGTCAGATATGTGATTCGTGTAAGACCATAGCAGGGCTATGGCATCGATATGTGATATGTGATTACGTGTAAGACCATAGTTGGGCTATGGCATCGAGATATGAATATGTGTAAGACCATAGCTGGGCTATAGAATCATTATGTGAAGATGTGTAAGACCATAGTTGAACTATGGCATCAAGAAAATGAAGTGCTCAATTTCGTAAGATGTTCACTAATTTGAAGAAGTTTGGTAAGTATTACATGGAATTATGCGACATAAGGAAATACGAGTTGATGAGACATGAGCATAAAACTTGGTTGATGAATGAGTTCATTTGTGATTATATATTTCTACGCCTTGAGTGTAATATCCGTATGAATTGGTATTCTAAATGAGTTAATGAGAAAACTTCTAGTATGAAATAATCTGAGTTCGAAATGAAATATCGTGAAAATGTACTTGAAATACATTGGTATGTCTTGTATATGCTATTTGAATTCATAAATGTAGAAAGTAAATGTATGTGGAAATATGAGATGATGATATCTGTACATTGAATTTATTGATGAATATGTACATCCAAATTTATATGATAGATTTTAGTGAACATTGAAATTGGGCTCAATAAGTGATTGGCAATTTAAATCGTGATTGGTAGGAAGAGATAACGAATTGCATATTTATGAATTGTTACACGTATTTGTCTGAAATACGAGGAAGTGATGGTAATTGATACATGGAAATATGAAACTATGATATATATAAAAACATGGAATATGTTTGATAAATGTGTTCATTCATAATTATGGAATTATGTACCTCATTTGTGCTATTTGCATAAAGATGATATTTCAAATACTTTGGTGAATAAAGCTTAAATATGAAATAGTATGAAATCGAAACAAATTGTTATGAAAATGTATTTAAATTATCTGTAAGTGTTTCGTGCTTCTCGATAATGCCTCGTACTCTATTCTGGCTAAGGATGCGGGTAAGGGGTGTTACAGGGGTATTTCGGTAATTCTACCTTACAGGGGTATTTCGGTAATTCTACCTTATAGGGGTATTTTGGTAATTCTACCCTACAGGGTATTTCGATATTTTACAAATCGAGAGTATTTTGATAATTTCACAAATCAGGGGTATTTTGGTAATTTTACAAGCCAGGGGTATTTTGGTAATTTTGTAAACCAAGGGTATTTCAATAATTTTGTAAATCAAAGGTAAAACGGTAATTTTGTAAATCGAGAGTAAAACAGTAATTCTGTAAATCGAAGGTAAAATGGAAATTTTGTAAATCGAGGGTAAAATGGTAATTCTATAAATCGAGGGTAAAACGGTAATTCTGTAAACCGAGGGTAAAACAGTAATTTTGTAAATTGAGGGTAAAACAATAATTCTTTAAATCGAGGGTAAAACGGTAATTTTGTAAATCGAGGGTACTTTGGTAATTTTACAAATTAAGGGCATTTTAGTAATTTGGTAAACTAAAGTATTCTAAATAGGGATAACAATACGAATGGGCCTAAAGCCTATTCTCAGCCCAAATGGGCCCACACGCTCGTGTGGCCCTTTTAGCCCAAATCTAGCCACAAATACGAGATTCACTTAGCCTAGTCCAATATTTACTACACAATCAAACAACCTATCCAATTGGGCCCGTAGGCCTATTGGGCCCACATGACCTCTTTCGACCCACCGCGGCCCGAAGTAGCCATCCTACAGCTAGAGTAGCTAGAAAATACACCTGATAGGAGACTGGAGTTAATCCGCGCTCCAAGCACTCTTAGCCGACGCCCAACCCAAACGAGCACGCCATAAAGCGAAAGGGATCAGCCAAGAAAGGTACATTTACTCTCCTCATGCTTCTCTCTATTTAAAGCCAGCTTCGCATCCACTCTTATGTTAGCTTCCCGATGTGGGATTACTCCCAACCAATAGGAAATTTCGTCATTCTTATGATCACTTCAACCACAGAGTTTCAGTCCAACTCCACCTCCTACGCCGCTCAAATAGCAAAATAAATACTCCATTGCGCATCCTAAGACTTGAACCTTAGACCTTACAGTTGCACAACACGCCACCTTGCCACTTCACCACAGGCTCTTTCTGTGTTAAAAACGTCCATAATTAACTTTATGACGTATGTGCCATGTAACACCCCAAACCCGGCCCAGACGTTATGGCCGAATCTGACGTGCCACATTGGAGTTGAAAACCCATGTTCCATTTTAGTGTTTTAAAAACCATATATTTTGTTGAGTTAACAAAGTGTATGGAAGCTGGGCACCAGGTAGGTATCCGAGACAGAGGAGGTGAGCCATGAAGGCTGCTTAAGTACCAAGCTCTTTGATTGGATCCAATCCTAGACATGCCCACAACCATAGCCACACTTTGCTATCTCAAGTTGAAATTTGTTTAAGTGGATGTCTTTGATAAATCAATTAATCGTGGCGTTGGGATATTTTGAAAACAAGTATCGTTTTGAAAATACGTCCTAAGTCTAGCCCATTTGAAATAATTAACAACCAGGTTTAAAGTTATTAAAATTAAATTAATCCCGAAAAGAAATAAAAGGAAAGTTAAAATGGCCTTATTACAACCCAAAATAAATAATAATTAAAGGAAATCTAATGAAAACCAACGCTTATTTAAAAGTCCAAAGACAATCACCGTGGCTACTCTGAATCCCCTCCGGCCCAAGTCCCTACATCAAGGCTCACCTGCAAGGTTAAGGAAAGGGGGTGAGTTTGGAAACTCAGTGTGCAACAAGCCCCTTTCAGAGCCCAAAACAATAACGGCCTGTTGGGTCTAAGCCCAAAACCAATCTCAAACATGTACTGGGCCATAGCCCTTTTCATATTTCATAATTCATAACACTGGGCCGAAGCCTTTACTGTAAACGGTGTGGCCCAAAGGCCCATTTTTATAACACATGTAATGTCAATGAAAGAATGCAACCCATTTGGGGAGACTACTCAACCCACCTTCCGCTACTCTCCACCCGTACCAACCAACACACCATGTGGGGATTAACTCGACCCACCCCGCCATAACTCTCCACTGGCAGCATAGCTGCTTTATCATATAACTGGAGGCCTAGCCTCTTTTAGTAACTGGGGCAAAGCCCTTTTTAATAACTGGGGCATAAGCCCTTTAATAACTGGGGCATAAGCCCTTTTGATAACTGGGGCATAAGCCCTTTTGCACTTCCTCCATCCATATAAAACCCAACCCAATGCATTTATGAACATCTCGTGTGCATATCATACATATCGTGTGCATATCATACATATCATGTGCATATCATACATTCATGTGCATATCATACATATCATGTTTATCAAAATCCCATGCATTAAGTTCATATATAAACCCTAGGGGTATAATGGTCATTTTTACCTAGGGGCAAAATGGTCATTTTCATATTATAAGGGTAATCTTGTAATTTTACCAAAAATTAGGGTTTCCATGTTCATTAACGGTTACAAACAATTCATGGGTGCAAACAGTGATTCTTGCCCATTTTTAGCAAAATCGAGTTATTGGGCCAAAAACCCCTAATAGGCCTTACTTAGCCGATTCTGTCATCTAGGCCCATTTAGCCTATATCCATAACAGTATTAACAGTTTTAACATGCAATTTAACAGATTTCCATTTCCTACCAAATTTACCCAAATGGGCTCGAAAGCCTATTGGGCCCTAATTCAGCCCCTCGAGGCCCAACTTACCGTGAACGCCAAAAACACGCCCTTACCGTTTCCATTATTCCCGATCATCATCTCATCGATTCTAACTAACTAGTGAGCGTTCGCTTGCTCACAAGTTCTCGAAATGCCAGAATTTCGGCATTTCAGCTTTTCGGCATTTATTGCTTTAAGCTATGAAAAGGGTTCGTTACACACCTGCTTGGCGATATTCCTCGACGAGATCTCCTACACGATTTCTCCTATAATCCATCGTTAATAATCAGCTTCACATAATTGAACCAAACCTCAAATCATCTAATACTAATACTTACACATTCGGCCACCATCCATAATGGCCTTAGGAATCTTACCTTTGTCGCGATTGATGACTAGGTCTAGCCACTCCGGTGATCCAAGCTACTCCAAGTCGACACTACACCTTGCTGCTCCTTCAATAAATAAACCAAAAATATTAAAATAAGACCCCATAAGGCCTACACCCACATTCGGCCACCTCCCTAAACTAGAGGGGTTTCGGCTTTTGGCCATAGTTACACTAGGAATTGTTTAGAGTTTGAACACTTACCACAGTCTTCCTCCTCTTGAATCCGGATGCCTAAAAGGTAAAGGAATTGAACACCAACTATTGAAAAGGAAAGAAAAGGTTGCTGGTCACAAAGAATCGGCACCCACCTATCTTCACTGATTTCGGCTTTTTTTTGCGGTATTTCGGCAGAAGTATAGATTAAAGAAAGAAATAATAAATGAGTAGAGGAAAGTAATAGGCTGGATTTTGAAAAAGAAAAGGGAGAAAAGATGAGAGGAAGGATGGTAGATACGGCTAGGGAAGAAAAAAAGAAGAGAAAACTAAATAAAGGAGAAAACGGCACAGCTAGGACCTTAATGCAGAAATTACTAACCAAATACCCTTCTGCCGAATTCCCCTCTCTAACCCCTTCCAAACGGCTAAGCTCTATCCTTCTCTCAAATCCCTAAAATCTCTCCCCTTATCCCTCCTTAATCCATGCGTTTGACTTGATCCAACTCTCCTCTTACAGAATCCACTTAGGTTCCAACACTTACCCTTCCTGCACATAAAAATAAATACTCTTATTTGCCAACACAGGGAATCGATCCCAGGTCTTCCCTTATGCTCCACACGCCACCTTTTTTGGAGCTTAGTGGCACCACCCTTGCCACTTTACTACAGCTCTTTTTGTGATACACTTTACCCACAACTTAATATAAGGGCACCTAGCCAGAACCCCTAACACCTAAGTCTAAAATTTAAAAATTCAACCGGGTTTTGGCTAACTCATAAGCCTTCCATAAGCCCATTTACACACCCAAATTATGAATTCCATAATCACATACCAAATTTTAGAAAAATTACTTCAAATATCAGGAATCGCGAAAAACCCAAAAATCAGGATGTTACAACTCTACCCTCCTTATAGAAATTTCGGCCTCGAAATTTACCTAATCCAAACAGTTGAGGGTACTGCTGACGCATTGCCTCTTCGGTCTCCCAAGTAGCCTCTTCCTTGCCATGGTTCCTCCAAAGTACCTTCACCAACGGGACTGACCTCATTCTCAACACCTTGACATCACGATCAAGTATTTGCACAGGTTCCTCTTCAAAGGTCAAATCCGACCGTGCCTCAACTTCTGTAACTGGCACGATATGAGTTGGGTCAGAACGATATCGCCTTAGCATGGACACATGGAAGACATCGTGAATGCGATCCAGTTCTGGAGGTAACTCCAGCTGATAAGCCACCGGCCCTATCCGCTTAGTGATTCGGTAAGGCCCAATAAACTGTGGGCTCAACTTACCCTTCTTACCAAATCTCAAAATCTTACCTGGATGATACTCGATCGAACAGTCATAGTCCTTTAACAACTCTGTCCACCTTCGCTGCCTAAGATTCAGCTCTTTTTGAGTTAGCAAGTACTTAAGACTCTTGTGATCCGTATAGATGATGCATTTCTCTCCATACAGGTAATGCCTCCATATCTTAAGTGCAAAGATTACCGCTGCCAATTCCAAGTCATGCGTAGGGTAGTTCACCTCATGCGGCTTAAGCTATCGTGAAGCATAAGCAACCACTTTACCCTCTTGCATCAACACGCAGCCCAAACCTACATGTGACGCATCGCTGTACACAGTGAAATCCTTACCAGACTCTGGCTGAATCAAAACTGGCGCTTCCGTCAAAACCTTCTTCAACCTCTCAAAAGCCTCTTGCTACTTATTTGTCCAAACAAAAGGTGCTCCCTTCCTTATAAGTTTCGTTAACGGTGCTGCCAACACAGAAAATCCTTACACGAATCTCCGATAATAACCTGCCAACCCCAGAAAACTTCGAATCTCTGTTACCGACTTCGGTGGCTTCCATTCCAAAATTGCTTTAATCTTTCGAGGGTCCACCTTGATCCCCTCGGCAGACACAACATGCCCCAAGAAGGTAACTTCCTTCAGCCAAAACTCGCACTTACTAAACTTTGCATAAAGTTGCTTCTCCCTTAACACTTGCAGCACTACACGAAGATGCTCATCATGCTTCTCTTTCGTTTCTGAATACACCAAGATATCGTCAATAAAAATGACTACGAACCGATCCAAGTATGGCTGGAATACCCTATTCATCAAATCCATGAATGCTGCCGGTGCATTAGTCAACCCAAAAGGCATTACCAGAAACTCGTAATGACCATATCGAGTCCTGAACGCCGTCTTATAAATATCCCCCTCTTTAACTCTGAATTGATGATATCCCGACCGAAGGTCAATCTTAGAAAACACCAAGGATCCTTTTAATTGGTCGCACAAATCATCAATTCTTGGTAACGGATACTTGTTCTTGATAGTCAGTTTATTCAACTGCCGATAGTCAATACACATTCGCATAGTCCCATCTTTCTTCTTTACGAACAGCACCGGTGCTCCCCACGGGGAAACACTTTGTCTTATAAACCCTCTATCCAACAGCTCTTGAATCTGAGCTTTCAATTCTACCAACTCCTTTCGTGCCATCCGATAAGGTGCAATGGACACAGGAGCTGTTCCAGGTAGTAAGTCGATTCCAAACTCGACTTCTCGGTTTGGAGGTAATCCAGGAAGTTCATCTGGAAATACATCCTGGAACTCCTTAATAGTCCTAACCGACTCTACCGTTATCTCTTCCAGTCCCGTTTGACTTACAAGGGCCAAGTACGCCTCACAACCTTTCCGAATCAACTTCTCGGCTCTTAAAGCCGAAACAACATTGGACAAATAGTCCCTTCGTTCCCCTATGACCATTATCTCCTCATCTTCGTCAGTTCTTAGAACCATCCTCTTTGCAGCACAATCCAACGTCGCCTTGTGCTTAGTTAACCAGTCCATTCCCAAGATAAGATCAAAATCCCAAAATGGTAGCTCCATCAAATCTCCTTCAAAGATTTTATCTTGTGTCACTAACGGTCCTGCCCTAAAAATTTTATCTACCTTAACCGAATGTCCCAATGGGCTTATCACTGATACCCCACTCACAGTCTTCTCAGGAAGCACATCCAAAGCCCCAGATACATCACAAGCAACATACGAGTGGGTGGAACCCACATCAATCAAAGCAGTGTAACGCATGCTATGGATGAAGAACGTACCCGTTATAACATCAGGAGCGTCACCCTCCTCACGACGTCGTGCAACATAAACCAACGCCGGTTGTCGAGCTTCAGCGTGTCCAACACCTCTGCCAGGTGCCCCACGTCCTCGTCCATTACCATTGCCACCTATACCTTGCCCACGACCCCTCTGTGGTGGTGGTCCTCCTCGCCGTGGTTGGACATCCCTTTGCTCTGCCGCTAGCTCCTGAGCTGTCCTCCGAGGACACTCTCTGAACTTATGCTCCTTAGACCCACATCGAAAACATGCTCTAGTTCGTTTCCAGCACTCCCCCATATGCACCTTACCACAGTCCCTGCAAGCCAGTGGTCTATAAGTATTTACTGGAACTGCTCGAACCGGTTCCTCCATCCTTGCTCTTTTAACATTTTGATTCGCGACACTTGAGGGTCTAAAATCCCTCTTGAATCTGGGTCGATCCTTCTCACGATTCTGTCGCTCAGTCAGCTTCACCTCCTCGGCTATTTTTGCCTTTTCTACCAGTGCAGCAAAACCACGCTCCCTCTGTGGAGCTATTAATATCCTAAGCTCATCGCGGAGACCATCCTCAAATCGGACACTGCACTCATATTCAGTTGCCACTATGCCACTAGCATATCGACTCAGCCTCAAAAATTCTGCCTCATACTCTGCTACAGTCTTATCACCTTGAGTCAGATTCAAGAATTCCTTCCGACGAGCATCCACATAGCTTGCTCCAACATACCTCCCTTTAAAGGCAGTTTTGAACAATCCCCAGGTTACTTGCTCAATTGGGGTACTCTCCCTTCCGGTGATCCACCAACGGTACGCCTCGTCCCGTAGCAGCGACACAGCTCCTTTCAGCTTTTGCTCCACTGAGCAGTCTAGATCGTCCATGATCCGTTCTGTTGCCTCTAGCCAATATTCTGCCACATTTGGGGCTACTCCAGATACACCCCTAAATACTTCTAATCCGTTGGCCCGGAGTCGCTCCGATATAGACCCCTTATTCACTGTCCCAGTACTAGCTCCAGCCACTCTTTCTAAAACCCTTAACATGGCTTGAGACAAAGCGTCATCCCCCGCAGCCCGATCATGAGACCCAGTCTCCGTTGCTTGTGGCACAGATGGCTCCTCAGCTGGCCTATGCCCTGAGGATGAAGATTCAGCTTGCAACCTTCCGAGACCATGTCCGCGGCCTTGTCCACGAGCTCCTCTTGTACTCATATCAAATTTTCTGCTTACGAGTTTTATGAAATTAGTATAACGTTCCACTGTTTATTAAGAAAATGTCTTATGGAGATATAGCAGCTCAAGGATTGTTTTCGTATCATCATAGCCTAGCTACAGTCTCATTCCTACCGTTTACAGCTCTACCCTAGCTGTAGTATCATAGTAGGGTCTCAATACTATTCATCATATCATATCATATATCATAAAGAAAATATACTTACAGACTTGGTGCCGAGGATTCAGTGCACCACCTCTTTCTTCAATCCAGAACTTGAAAAACTATGTTTTTAATCACCAAAAATAGAAATTTTAAAACTTTGATTTGAAAACTCCCTTTATTTTGAACTCTTGATTTAAAACAAAAAAACTTGTACCTTTTTTAACATATATTCCCCGCAAAACATCTCAAAAAAAACCATTTTCAAAAATACCTTTTTTTAGGCCTGAGTTTTCGAAAACATTTTTGGACCCGATCCACAGCCGAGTTGTTGCAACTTAGCTCTGATACCACTAAATGTAACACCCCAAACCCAGCCCAGACGTTATGGCCAAATCTGACGTGCCACATTGGAGTTGAAAACCCACGTTCCATTTTAGTGTTTTAAAAACCATATATTTTGTTGAGTTAACAAGGTGTATGGAAGCTGGGCACCAGGTAGGTATCCGAGATAGAGGAGGTGAGCCATGAAGGCTGCTTAAGTACCAAGTTCTTTGATTGGATCCAATCCTAGACATGCCCACAACCATAGCCACACTTTGCTATCTCGAGTTTAAATTTGTTTAAGTGAACGACTTTGATAAATCGATTAATCGTGGTGTTGAACTCTTTTAAAAACAATTATCGTTTTGAAAACATGTCCTAAGTCTAGCCCATTTGAATAATTATCAACCAGGTTTGAAGTTGTTAAAATTAAAATAATCCCGAAAAGAAATAAAAGGAAAGTTAAAATGGCCTTATTACAACCCAAAAATAAGTAATAATCAAAGGAAATCTAATGAAACCCAACGCTTATTTAAAAGTCCAAAGACAATCACCGTGGCTACTCTGAATCCCCTCCGGCCCAAGTCCCCACATCAAGGCTCACCTGCAAGGTTAAGGAAAGGGGGTGAGTTTGGAAACTCAGTGTGCAACAAGCCCCTTTCAGAGCCCAAAACAATAAAGGCCTGTTGGGTCTAAGCCCAAAACCAATCTCAAACATGTACTGGGCCATAGTCCTTTTCATATTTCATAATTCATAACACTGGGCCGAAGCCTTCTCACATTTCATATTACTGGGCCGAAGCCTTTACTATAAACGGTGTGGCCCAAAGGCCCATTTTTATAACACATGTAATGTCAATGAAAGAATGCAACCCATTTGGGGAGACTACTCAACCCACCTTCCGCTACTCTCCACCCGTACCAACCAACACACCATGTGGGGATTAACTCGACCCACCCCGCCATAACTCTCCACTGGCAGCATAGCTAATTTATCATATAACTGGAGGCCTAGCCTCTTTTAGTAACTGGGGTGAAGCCCTTTTTAATAACTGGGGCATAAGCCCTTTAATAACTGGGGCATAAGCCCTTTTGATAACTGGGGCATAAGCCCTTTTGCACTTCCTCCATCCATATAAAACCCAACCCAATGCATTTATGAACATCTCGTGTGCATATCATACATATCATGTGCATATCATACATGTCATGTGCATATCATACATATCATGTTTATCAAAATCCCATGCATTAAGTTCATATATAAACCCTAGGGTATAATGGTCATTTTTACCTAAGGGCAAAACGGTCATTTTCATATTATAAGGGTAATCTTGTAATTTTACCAAAAATTAGGGTTTCCATGTTCATTAATGGTTACAAACAATTCATGGGTGCAAACAGTGATTCTGGCCCATTTTTAGCGAAAACGAGTTATTGGACCAAAAACCCCTAATAGCCCTACTTAGCCGATTCTGTCATCTAAGCCCATTTAGCCTATATCCATAACAGTATTAACAGTCTTAACATGCAATTTAACAGATTTCCATTTCCTACCAAATTTACCCAAATGGGCTCGAAAGCCTATTGGGCCCTAATTCAGCCCCTCGAGGCCCAACTTACCGTGAACGCCAAAAACACGCCCTTACCGTTGCCATTATTCCCGATCATCATCTCATCGATTCTAACTAACTAGTGAGCGTTCGCTTGCTCACAAGTCCTCGAAATGCCAGAATTTTGGCATTTCGGCTTTTCGGCATTTATCGCTTTAAGCTATGAAAAGGGTTCGTTACACACCTGCTTGGCAATATTCCTCGACGAGATCTCCTACACGATTTCTCCTGTAATCCATCGTTAATAATCAGCTTCACATAATTGAACCAAACCTCAAATCATCTAATACTAATACTTACATATTCGGCCACCATCCATAATGGCCTTAGGAATCTTACCTTTGTCGCGATTGATGACTAGGTCTAGCCACTCCGGTGATCCAAGCTACTCCAAGTCGACACTACACCTTGCTGCTCCTTCAATAAATAAACCAAAAATATTAAAAGAAGACCCCATAAGGCCTACACCCACATTCGGCCACCTCCCTAAACTAGAGGGGTTTCGACTTTTGGCCATAGTTACACTAGGAATTGTTTAGAGTTTGAACACTTACCACAGTCTTCCTCCTCTTGAATCCGGATGCCTAAAAGGTAAAGGAATTGAACGCCAACTATTGAAAAGGAAAGAAAAGGTTGCTGGTCACAAAGAATCGGCACCCACCTATCTTCACTAATTTCGGCTTTTTTTGCGGTATTTCGGCAGAAGTAGAGATTAAAGAAAGAAATAATAAATGAGTAGAGGAAAGTAATAGGCTGGATATTGAAAAAGAAAAGGGAGAAAAGATGAGAGGAAGGATGGTAGATTTTGCTAGGGAAGAAAAAAAAGAAGAGAAAACTAAAACAAAGGAGAAAACGGCACAGCTAGGACCCTAATGCCGAAATTACTAACCTAATACCCTTCTGCCGAATTCCCCTCTCTAACCCCTTCCAAACGGCTAAGCTCTATCCTTCTCTCAAATCCCTAAAATCTCTCCCCTTATCCCTCCTTAATCCATGTGTTTGACTTGATCCAACTCTCCTCTTACAGAATCCACTTAGGTTCCAACACTTACCCTTCCTGCACATAAAAATAAATACTCTTATTTGCCAACACAGGGAATCGATCCCAGGTCTTCCCTTATGCTCCACACGCCACCTTTTTAGGAGCTTAGTGGCGTCACCCTTGCCACTTTACTACAGCTCTTTTTGTGATACACTTTACCCACAACTTAATATAAGGGCACCTAGCCAGAACCCCTAACACCTAAGTCTAAAATTTAAAAATTCAACCGGGTTTTGGCTAACTCATAAGCCTTCCATAAGCCCATTTACACACCCAAATAATGAATTCCATAATCACATACCAAATTTTAGAAAAATTACTTAAAATATCAGGAATCGCGAAAAACCAGAAAATCAGGATGTTACACAAAGAATCGGCACCCACCTATCTTCACTGATTTCGGCTTTTTTGCGGTATTTCGGCAGAAGTAGAGATTAAAGAAAGAAATAATAAATGAGTAGAGGAAAGTAATAGGCTGGATATTGAAAAAGAAAAGGGAGAAAATATGAGAGGAAGGATGGTAGATTCGGCTAGGGAAGAAAAAAAAGAAGAGAAAACTAAAACAAAGGAGAAAACGACACAGCTAGGACCCTAATGCCGAAATTACTAACCTAATACCCTTCGGCCGAATTCCCCTCTCTAACCCCTTCCAAACAGCTAAGCTCTATCCTTCTCTCAAATCCCTAAAACCTCTCCCCTTATCCCTCCTTAATCCATGCGTTTGACTTGATCCAACTCTCCTCTTACAGAATCTACTTAGGTTCCAACACTTACCCTTCCTGCACATAAAAATAAATACTCTTATTTGCCAACACAGGGAATCGATCCCAGGTCTTCCCTTATGCTCCACACGCCACCTTTTTAGGAGCTTAGTGGCGTCACCCTTGCCGCTTTACTACAGCTCTTTTTGTGATACACTTTACCCACAACTTAATATAAGGGCACCTAGCCAGAACCCCTAACACCTAAGTCTAAAATTTAAAAATTCAACCGGGTTTTGGCTAACTCATAAGCCTTCCATAAGCCCATTTACACACCCAAATTATGAATTCCATAATCACATACCAAATTTTAGAAAAATTACTTAAAATATCAGGAATAACGAAAAACCCGAAAATCAGGATGTTACATGCCAGCGTCCAGATTCACTTAAGAGAAAAACCAAAATGAATTGTAAGAGCCAAGGCTTGAACCCAGGCTCCCTTGCAACCTTAATTATGCCACAACCAATGGACTACATGCTTCCTTGTGCCATTTATTTAACACAATAATTTAAAAGGCCCTCATCCCAACATCCAGGTTTTTTTTCACTTAATACCAAAATTTTTGCTAAAGCCCAGGTTTGAACCCAAGATTTCTCCAACAGTTCTTAGAGCTATTAACCACTAAAGCAGACATTTAATTGTGTCATTTCATTGCACAATTAAATACCTCAATACAACCTCCTTACGCACCCACACTTAAGGCCCAATACTTCTAGGCCCAAATTCGAGGTGTTACAATTCTACCCCCTTAAAGAAATTTCGTCCTCGAAATTTCCCACTCTCAGACTACACCATCACACTTCTGCTATGCACTCTGATACTAATAATACTAACATACACCCAAAACATTTATCCATCGGAGCAGATAGATTTCATATGCAAACAATTTCTACATTTCCAGAACACACACCAAATAAATACTAAATCAAAATTCAAGCATTACAGTTTACTTTAACTAGAGAGTTCCAGTATAGTGTTACTATCTATAGTAGTTTCTCAATATAGCACTTCAATCTATAACAGTAAAAAGAGTTAGAGAACTTACAGATTTGGTGTCGGAGACTCGATGTGCCACACTTCTAATAACATCTTTTCAGAAACAAGTCAAGTTTTGTTGATAAATTTCAAAACAAAATTTTAGAAAAACCCAAATTTCGGAAAAAGAAAAAAAATAACAATAATTTTCTACTACCCATACCACAGCTGAGTTTTGTAACCTGGCTCTGATACCACTAAATGTAACACCCCAAATCCAGCCCAGACGTTATGGTCGAATCTAACGTGCCACATTAAAGTTAAGAATTCATGTTTTGTTTTAGGGTTTTATAAACCGACTTTTGTTTAAGCTTACAAAGTGAATGGAAGCTGGGCACCAGGTAGGAATCCGTAACAGAGGAGGTGAGCCATGAAGGTTGCTTAAGTACCAAGCTCTTTGATTGGATCCAATCCTAGACATGCCCACAACCATTGCCACACTTGGTTACAATGAGTTGAAATTTCTTTGAGTAGATATCTTTGATAAATCGAATAATCATGATGTTGTGTTATTTTGAAAGCAAGTATCGTTTTGAAAATGCGTCCTAAGTCTAGCCCATTTGAATTATTATCAACTAGTTTAAAGTTATTAAAAAAAATAATCCCAGAAAAGAAAATAAAGTTAAAATCGCCTTATTACAACCTAAAAATAAATAATAAATAAGATAACTAAAGAAAACCAATCACTTATTTCAAAAGCCCAAAAGCGATCACCGTAGCCACTCTGAATCCCCTTCGGCTCCAAGCCCCCACATCAAGGCTCTCCTGCAAGGTTAAGGAAGGGGTGAGTTTGGAAACTCAGTGTGCAACAAGCCCCTTTCAGAGCCCAAAACAATATCAGCCTGCTGGGCCTAAGCCCAAATTCAAGCTCAGCATATACTGGGCCAAAGCCTTTACATTATCCATGTCACTGGGCCGAAGCCTTTTCATTATTCATATCACTGGGCCGAAGCCTTTTCATTATTCATATCACTAGGCCGAAGCCTTTACTGTAAACGGTATGGCCCATAGGCCCATTACAATAGCACATGAAATACCAATGAATGTATGCAAGCCCATTTGGGGAGACTACTCAACCCACCATCCGCTACTCTCCACCCGTACCAACCAAGCTCTCCATGTGGGGAATAACTCAACCCACCCAACCAAACTCTCCACTGGCAGCATAGTTGCTTTATCATATAACTAGAGGCCTAGCCTCTTTTAATAACTAGGGCAAAGCCCTTTTTGATAAACTGGGGCAAAGCCCTTTTCGGCAAACTGGGGCATAGCCCTTTTAGCACTTCCTCCATTTATAAAACCCAACCCATGCAACATGTCATGTATGCAGAATGTCATGCCCATAGTTGAATCAAACAATCACAGTCAAGTCATTCATATCACCAACATATATTCACAATCAAATCCATCAACCACACAGTCCAAGTCAGTCACTTGCCCACAAGGGCAAAATAGTCATTTAACAGCCTAGGGGCAAAATGGTAAATTTACCCCACAAGGGTATCTCGATAATTCTACCCTATAGGGGTATTTTGGTAATTCTACCCTACAGGGGTATTTCAGTAATTCTACCTTACAGGGGTATTTTGGTAATTCTACCCTACAGGGGTTGTAACAGCCTAATTTTCAATGGTGTCAGAACAGTGATTTGAGATCACTAAATCCGACAAATGAGTAGGAAATATTATTAATTTAGTGAGTATAAGTTAAATGTGAAGTTAGGAAAATTTTTGAAATAGTGAATAGTGTACTAAAAATAAATACTAAAATAATTAGAATCGGAAACGAGGTATCGAGACCTCAAGAATTTTAAATCGAGCCATAAATATTTTTATAAATATTTATGGAATGTTAATAAGTTAGTATTAAAGTTTCGTCAAGAAATTTTAAAGTTTTGATAGTTAATTGAACAAAAAGGACTAAATTGTATCAAATGCAAAATTGTGGGAAATGATTAAATAGCTTAAATGATAAAAGAAAGAGGGTTTAAAAGGCAAATAGACCGCTGGACGGCAAGAGCATGAAATGAGCAAGAAAATAAGGAGAATTAAGGGCAAAATTGGAAAATTGCAAAATTTACTTAATAAAGCTAGAACTAAAGTGGAATTATCTAGATTTCTCTTTATTTTTCTGCATTCTCATCAGCAAAAACACCATGGAAGAGTTCCCTTAAGGTGGTTTTTCATATTTTTACTTCAAGTAAGTTAAATTCTTGATTATTTCTTGAAATTTTTGTGTTTTTATGACTTTTACAACTAGGTCCACTTGTTGAATTCATTAGTTTTTTATTCTATGAAAGAAATTGAAAGTTTCTATGAATATGTGCTGGAAGTATATGATGATTTGGCATGGTGTTAGAGCTTCAAATTGTTTATATGCTGATTTTTTGAAAGAATTGAATAGAAAGTGAATGTTTGGGACCTAATTGTAAAATAGTTTGAAGTTAGAGTTTTATGTGGAAATTATGAATTTCAATAGTTATGAAATAACTTATAATGTCTAGGAAAAGTTTTAATTGAGAAAATTATCTTAATTGAGGGGTTAATTGAGCAATGACTGAATTGTATGAATTGTGAAATTTGGGGCAAAATGGAAATCAACATTTCGCACTAAAACTGTTTTGGGCAGCAGCAGTAGTCTAGTTTCTTATAGAAGAAATGATGCAAGCAATGGAATTGTAAATCATAAGATATGATGAATTTTGTGAGACATGGCAGAATGATTTCGGGTTCCCCTGTTCTAACTTTGTAAAATCATCAAAATTGGATAAAAATAATTAGGGGCTTAAATTTATATGTTTAGAATCCTGAATGAGTCTATTTTCAAGAGAAAAAATACTTTACGAGGAGATAATTAATTTTTAGTGAAGAAGGGTCGGAACTATCAGACAGCAGAACAGGGGAGACTTCAATGAATAAACTGTATTAATTGATCCAACCAAAAATTCTGAAAATTTTATGGTAAAAAGATATGTGAATCTATTTTCTGGGAAAATTTATGGATCTTAATTTGGAGTTCTGTATCTCAAGATAAAAATAATTTAGTGACTATGACACAGATGGGCAGCTTGAATATTCACATAAGTAGATAGTGAAAATTATGGATAATGTTACCTACAAGTGTGTTGTTTATACTAAGGATGTGAATGGAGAGGAGGAGGATGAAAAATATACATATATATATATGAATGACTCGTGTATAAATTGATCACATGCCCGATTATAATCGATAAGTGTTGAATTAGAAATGATATAATGATTTATTTGGAATATTTATTATGAAATTATGATTATCATTATGATACAAAAATTAAACTTGTGAGTTTATATGGCTAAAATTTTAGTGATTATTTGTTAATTTTATGAATTTCATGATGTTTTATTTCATATGTATTGATGATAAAATCGTGAATAATGTAAAAGCATGAAAATTGAATAAATGATCAAATTGAGCATTTCAGTTCAGTGACAAGATGAATTGAAGGAAAATACCATGGTTGAACTATGGCATCGAGAAAATGTGTAAGACCATAGTTGAACTATGGCATCGAGAAAATGAAGTACTCAATTCCGTAAGATGTTCACTAATTTGAAGAAGTTTGGTAAGTATTACATGGAATTATGCGACATAAGGAAATACAAGTTGATGAGACATAGCATAAAACTTGGTTGATGACTGAGTTCATTTGTGATTATATATTTCTACGCCTTGAGTGTAATATCCGTATGAATTGGTATTCCAAATGAGTTAAAGAGAAAACTTCTAGTATGAAATAATCTGAGTTCGAAATGAAATATCATGAAAATGTACTTGAAATACATTGGTATGTCTTGTATATGCTATTTGAATTCATAAATGTAGAAAGTAAATGTATGTGGAAATATGATATGATGATATCTGTACATGGAATTTATTGATGAATATGTACATCCAAATTTGTATGATAGATTTTAGTGAACATTGAAATTAGGCTCAATAAGTGATTTGGCAATTTAAATCGTGATTGGTAGGAAGAGTTAATAAATTGCATATTTATGAATTGTTACACGTATTTGTCTAAAATACGAGAAAGTGATGATAATTGATACATGGAAATATGAAACTATGATATATATAAAAACATGGAATATGTTTGATAAATGTGTTCATTCATAATTATGGAATTATGTACCTCATGTGTGATATTTGCATAAAGATGATATTTCAAATACTTTGGTGAATAAAGCTTAAATATGAAATAGTATGAAATTGAAAAAAATTGTTATGAAAATGTATTTAAATTATCTGTAAGTGTTTCGTGCTTCTCGATAATGCCTCGTACTCTATTCCGGCGAAGGATACGGGTAAGGGGTGTTACAGGGGTATTTCGGTAATTCTACCCTACAGGGGTATTTCGATAATTCTACCCTACAGGGGTATTTTGATATTTTACAAATCGAGAGTATTTTGATAATTTCACAAATCAGGGGTATTTTGTTAATTTTACAAGCCAGGGGTATTTTGGTAATTTTGTAAACCAAGGGTATTTCAGTAATTTTGTAAATCGAGGGTAAAATGATAATTTTGTAAATCGAGAGTAAAACAGTAATTCTGTAAATCGAAGGTAAAATGGTAATTCTATAAATCGAGGGTAAAATGGTAATTTTGTAAATCGAGGGTAAAATGGTAATTCTATAAATCGAGGGTAAAATGGTAATTCTATAAATTGAGGGTAAAATGGTAATTCTATAAATTGAGGGTAAAGCGGTAATTCTATAAATTGAGGGTAAAGCGGTAATTCTGTAAATCGAAGGCAAAACGGTAATTCTATAAATCGATGGTACTTTGGTAATTTTACAAATTGAGGGCATTTTAGTAATTTGGTGAACTAAAGTATTCTAAACAAGGATAACAATATGAATGGGCCTAAAGCATATTCTCGGCCCAAATGGGCCCACACGCTCGTGTGCCTTTTTAGCCCAAATCTAGCCACAAATATGAGATTCACCTAGCCTAGTCCAATATTTACTACACAATCAAACAACTTATCCAATTGGGCCCGTAAGCCCATTGGGCCCACATGACCTCTTTCGGCCCATCGCAGCCCGAAGTAGCCATCCTACAGCTAGATTAGCGAGAAAATACACACCTGATAGGAGACTAGAGTTAATCCACGCTCCAAGCACTCTTAGCCGACGCCCAACCCAAACGAGGACACCATAAAGCGAAAGGGATCAGCCAAGAAAGGTACCTTTACTCTCCTCGTGCTTCTCTTTATTTAAAGCCAGCTTCGTATCCACTCTTATGTTAGCTTCCCGATGTGGGATTACTCCCAACCAATAGGAAAATTCCTCATTCTTATGATCACTTCAACCACAGAGTTTCAGTCCAACTCCACCTCCTACGCCGCTCAAATAGCAAAATAAATACTCCATTGCGCATCCCAGGACTTGAACCTTAGACCTTACAGTTGCACAACACGCCACCTTGCCACTC
This sequence comes from Gossypium hirsutum, assembly GCF_007990345.1. NCBI lineage: Eukaryota > Viridiplantae > Streptophyta > Magnoliopsida > Malvales > Malvaceae > Gossypium > Gossypium hirsutum. Next base: position 66,588,349 of record NC_053435.1, read on the forward strand.
CACCACAGGCTCTTTCTGTGTTAAAAACGTCCATAATTAACTTTAAGACATATGTGCCAGCGTCCAGATTCATTTAAGAGAAAAACCAAAATGAATTGTAAGAGCTAAGACTTGAACCCAAGCTCCCTTACAACCTTAATTATGCCACAACCACTAGACTACATGCTTCCTTGTGTCATTTATTTAACACAATAATTTAAAAGGCCCTCATCCAAACATCCAGGTTTTTTTTCACTTAATACCAAAATTTTTGCTAAAGCCCAGGTTTGAACCCAAGATTTCTCCAACAGTTCTTAGAGCTATTAACCACTAAAGCGGACATTTAATTGTGTCATTTCATTGCACAATTAAATACCTAAATACAACCTCCTTACGCACCCAGACTCAAGGCTGAATACTTCTAGGCCCAAATTCGGGGTGTTACATAGCCGAATTCTGAGATCTCTAAGGGCTCGACTTTTGTTATCATTTGAGGGGTTAGATATGCATCAGAATCGAGTAGGAGTTAATTGGAATCATTGATCGAAGGAACCGGTGGTAAGTTTTCGAACCCAATCTTTATTTCAGGTTTTAGAAAAAGCCGAAACCCCCTAAAGGTTAGGGAGGCTGTCGATTTGGGCTTGTAGCTCTAAGGGTTGCTATAATTATTTTATTTTGGTAATAGTGTGATCTAGAGGCAGTTGATCGAAGGCTTGGACAAGTGGAACGACTAGATCTAAACGTAGTCGCTAATTTCGACAAAGGTAGGATCGCTAGTGCCTAAGGTGTTTTTGGCCGAATATGGTAAGGGGGTTAATATGTAGTTCGTTTTAATAGTTAGATTAACATGTTAGTAATCCAATTGTAGGCAGTTCGTGTGTGGATCTCGTCAGTATATCGTCCAAATAGGTATGTAACTGACACCCTTTCATAGTCTAGATCGGCAAAAGCTGAAAAGCCGAAATGCTGAAAAATTGGTATTTTGTGGACTTGCTAGTGTGCGAATGCTCGTGAGGTAAATCAATTAACGTTTTTAGTAAACTACAATGTTTAGACTGCAGAGTGCATGATTTCTGTGCCTTTGATATTTTTGGGTTTTATGGGCCAAAATTGGGATAGTGGGCCAACGGGCCCAATTCGGTACGAACCCTCGGTAAGTGTTTCTGTTAGTACGTGAAAGGTGGGAATATGCATGAAACCCCTTAAAACTGATAAAATTATTGAAATACCTTTATAGGTGGATAATTTACAGATTTACCTCTAGGAGTAAAATTACTAATAAACCCCTAGGGTTAAGGTTGACCTGAATGCATGTTTGACTGTTATTATTTACTGTATGCCATGTTATTATTATCTGATGCATGGGACTGGGATACTGATAGAGGAAGTACTGAAAGTGGCTTGTCCACGTACTGGAGGCTTTGCCTCAACTTATTGATAACTGAGCAGCAATGCTGCAACTGTGGAGTGTAGGGCTGGGTGGGTTGAGCTATTACCCACATGGAGTGTAGGGTTGGTACGGGTGGAGTTTAGCAGTTGGTTATGGGCTGGGTTGGGCTTGCATACACGAATATGCCTGATCTGTTCTGGAATGGGCCTCTGGGCCATACTGTTATCTGAAAATGGGGCCAAGGTCCAGTTTATTGTATTCTGAAAAGGGCTTCGGCCCAATACCTACTGTTATCTGAATGGGCTTAGGCCCAATGGGCTTGAGCTAACTTGGGCTTTGGATGGGTTTTCCTTACACACTGAGTTTTCCAAACTCACCCCTTCCTCTTCCATCCTTGCAGGTGAGCCCTAGTTGGTGGACTTGGAGCTGGGCGGGATTTAGAGTGGCCACGAAGATTAATTTATGTTTTTTAAGTTTCGCATTTATTATTTTGACTATTTTTATTCTGGTTTAAGTTGTAATAAGGCCGCTCTTCTTATTATTATTTTTATTATTTTGGGTTATTAAATTGGTTAGCTCTAGGGCGCGGTTTATAAAAGTTACTTGTTTTCAAAATAACACGATAACCGAGCAAAGCTTCCGCAATGTAAACGTTTTCAAAAAAAATGAATATTTTAAATAGACTTGAACTTAATTAATTATTCGTGGACTAGTAACAGGCTTAAAGTGTGGAAATGGATGTGTGCATGTCTAGGATTGGATCCGTGAAGAGCTTGGTATTTAAGTAGTCCAACAGACTCACCTCCTCTTTTCTGGCTTCCTACCTGGTGCATAGCTTCCATTCACTTTAACTTAAAACAAAACATTCTTCAAACCCTAAGAAAGATTTTTGGATAAAACATAACTTCTTTAGTAACATTCTCCATGTGACATGCTGAATTCGGCCGTAACGTCTAGGGGTGTTACACATAGACTCAAAGTACTTGAAATCACTTACACCAATAGCGATAGCTTGACAGTGTTATAATATCTCCGACGAACTCCAACCCGAGCTAACTTGGCAACACTAGAGAACATGGGAAAGAAAGGGGGGTAAGCTTTATGCTTAGTAAGTTCATATGAAAACAATAAACAACTCATTTATCAATGTTCCCAACATATTCTTAAGTTCATGATAAGCTTTCTTCTTGTACAATAGTCAATCAAATATTTATATCTAGAGCTACGAAACTCAAAATTAAGTTTCGTTAATTTTAATTGAAAATAGACTCAGGTACCTTTCTACAATAAAATTTCCATAATTTTTTGTTTAGCCAAATAGTACAGTTTATTTCTCCCTGATTCACTGACTGACAGTTTTGACCCTTCTGCACTAAAGTTCAATTATCTCAGAGAATAGGATTCGAATAATGTTCTCGTCTATTTCTCATGAAAATAGGCTCATTAATTATTGTAAACATATAAATTATAACTCATAACTATTTTTTTTACAATTTATAATGATTTTCTCATATCAGAATTGGGGAGTTTGAAGTCATTCTGACTCTCTCACAAAACTTCAAATATCTCATTATAGGAAACTCTTTTTCTTACACGGTTTCTTTTATAAGAAACTAGACTCAATAAGCTTTAAATCCGTATTTTATTCAGCCTCTAACTCACTTTCTAATAATTTTGGTGTATTTTCAAATTTACACCACTGCAGTAGCCCAAAACTGTCCAAGCTAATTTTCTCTTCCACAATTATTGTTCACCAAATTAATACATCATCATTTCATCTATCATGGTAAGAACACATAGCTATGCATCATAAGCATGGACCCATAATCTCAAGGTCATTACAAAATCATTCTCATAAACATGACTTACTTATTTGCAACCTTACCAAAAGTGCATCATAGACCGAATCATTTGTCATGAGTTTTGCGTACATACCTATACTACTTCCTAACATAATCATTCCTTATCACAGCTTTGTTCAAATCTTTGAATTTCCCATTAAACCACTTGGAATACAAAAGGGTATTCGGGGAAATTGGTACACATAGTAAAATGCCAATGCCATATCCCGGATATGGTCTTTCATGGATTCACACATATCGATGCCAATGTCATGTCCCAAACATGGTCTTACATGGGATCACACATATCGATGCCAATGTCATGTCCCAAACATGGTCTTACATGGGATCTCATATTGAAACTTTATCGAATGTCATCGAGACATCGAGACATCGTGAATCCATTTCATAAAAAAAAATACATGTAAATATTTAAACATTAGACATATAATAATAACAGCATGTTGCATTTTTTTCATACAACTTACCTCGATACCAAATTGGTAAAATAGGCCTAAACATCAATTTCTCATTTTTCCTCGTTCTAAGCCCAAATCTCGTTTTTCTTCATTAGCATGGGAGTTTCTTTGCTGAAATTTTCAAGCTTCTAAACCCTTTCTTTTCTACCAGTTTCGGTGGAGAGAAGATGAAGAAAAGATGAGATTTTTCTTTTCTTTATTTTATTATATTTTTAGTCAATTTAGTCACCTAAAAGCCACAAATTTTGGCTTTTTGACCAATTTGTCTCCCTTAGCCGGCCATCACACTTTCAATAGCCAAATTTCACTTTAAAGACCCCCAATTTAAGATGCAAAGCAATTTAACCCCTTTCGGCATCAAAACACAACTTTTACCTTTTACGTGATTTATTCCTTTTTCAAAATTATACTAGAAATCGCTAAAATTAATATACCAAAATTTTTATGCATCATTATAAACATGCTATATCACATAAAATAACATTAAAATAATTTTCTCCGGCATCTAAATAGTGGTTCTGAAACCACTGTTCCGACTAGGCCTAAATCTAGCTATTACAGGATGGGTTATCATGCATTATTCATATGTGTTTGATATTGAAATGGGCTAGGCCCAACTGATATTGATTTTGAGATGGGCAAGGCCCAATTGAGATTGTGATGGGTTGAGACCCCAATGTTACTGAACTGGGCTTTCGCCCACATATATTCTGAATTGGATTGTACTGTTACTGGATAGAGCTCAAGACCAGAATGGTTCTAAATTCTATTTGTTTGACTGACTGTTTGGATGCTAGGGGATTATACACTGAGTTTTCATAAACTCACCCCATTTATTAATTGTGCAGGTAATCCCCAACGATAGATCGATCGGCGCTGCGAGGAACTCGGAGATGGCCACACACTGCTTATGGTTTCAGATTTGTTTATTTACTGTTGCATATTTTTTTATATTTGGGTTGTAATAAGGCCTCTCTTAATTCTGGTTTTTATTTTAAAATTTGGTATTTTATCTACTATGTTTTATAATTGTTAGAAGTAGATCTTGATTTTCCAAAGCAACAACTATTTTCACAACACTACGTTTTCGCAACTTCACTTTTAAACATCACGTTTTCATAAATCAATTACTTTCAAAATTAGCTTCCGCAACCCAAAAAGGAATTTTGGGAATAAAATTAATAAGTTTTCAATGTACTACGTTTCAAATAAGAAGGGTTTCTAATGAAAACATGGTTTTCAAAAAACACTTCAATATGACACGCCAGATTCGGGCCTAACTTCTGGGCCAGGTTTGGGGTGTTATATTTAGTGGTATCAGAGTCAAGTTGCAAAACTCGACTGTGGATTGGGTTTTAAAATGGAATTTTTGAAAGAACTATTCAAAAGATTTGGAGTATTTGAACTATTTTACTAGATGTTTCCTAAAAGTGTTGTTCACCGAGTCTCCGATGCCGAATTCGTAAGTTTTTTTAATAATGTTGTTTGCTTTTAAATTATTATGCAATAGGAAACATTGTGATTAGGAAACACTGTGATTACTTTAGAAATTTAACCATACTACTTTAGTTAGAGTAAACTGTGAAACCATAGGAAACTAAGACTGTAGTGAGCCTGCGATTGCGAAAACAACTCTTAACTACTACTGTCATAAAAAATCTGGTCAATTCCTCAAACTATGAGCTAAATTGCATAAAATTTCTAAACCAAGTAATCATGAGCACTAGAAGGGTTGCAAGAGGCCGCGGCAGAGGCTGTAGAGGTGCCAGAGCTGGATCATCGGCATTGGGGTACATGCCTGACGTTGAGGCGAGGGAAGCACAGGCTTCACCAGTGGCTGAGATAGGGTCATTCGACCGAGCTATTGGGAATAATGCACTGGCCCAGGCGATGTTTCATATTTTGGAAAGGGTTGCTGGTACTGTTGGGTCTAGTATTGTTACTTGGGTCCGTGGGTCGGTTATGGAACGACTCCGGCCACATAGAGTAGAGAACTTTAGGGGAGTTTCTAGGGTGGTCCCTAGTGTGGCAGAATACTGGTTGGAGGCCATCGAAAGAATTTTGGACAACCTCGACTACACGCCAGAACAAAAATTGAAGGGTGCCGTGTCCTTGCTGAGGGATGAAGCTTACCAATGGTGGCTTATGGTAAAAGAGGGTACCTCGTCTGATAGATTGACTTGGGAGTTCTTCAGGTCCACGTTTCAAGGAAAGTATGTAGGCGCTAGCTATGTGAACGCTAGTAGAAAGGAGTTCCTGAGTTTGGTTCAAGGTGACGGACCTGTGGCTGAGTACGAGGCAAAATTTTTACGACTTAGCCGGTATGCCCAAGGAATAGTAGCAACAGAAAACGACCGCTGTGTTCGGTTTTAGGACAATCTCAGGGACAGACTCTGAGTGTTGATAGCTCCACAGAGGGAGCAAGACTTTGCAACGTTAGTAGAGAAAGCTAAGATTGCTGAGGAGGTAAAGCATGCCGAGCATCAGAATCGGGAAAAAGAAAGGAGCGGAGATAAGAGGGTTTTGGAGACCTCCAATTCTGATTAGAGGCCTAAGAAAAATGCCAGAATGGAAGGGCCAATTCGGGTTAGGGCCCCTGTTGTTGTTACGGGATCACAGCCTTGTGCAGATTGTGGGAGAAGTCATCTTGGCGAGTGCTGGAAAAAGACTAGAGCATATTTAAGGTGCAGATTGATGGAGCACCGTTTCAGAGAGTGTCCTCGGAGGCTAGATTTTGCGTGAGCTGCTAGTATGGGTAATGTACAACCATCGAGGGGTGGTCAGCAGCCGCCTAGATGTCATGATCAGGCCAGGGGTGGAAACGGTTTAGGTCATGGAGCACCAAGAGGAGGTGCTGGTCATACTGTAGCGAGGAAGCCAACTTTGTTTTATGCAGTATGCCGCCGAGAAGACGAAGGCGCTCCAGATGCGAATACTGGTACATACTTTATCCATAGTGTACTATTTATCTATTTTAAAATTAGAATTAGAGTGCACAATAGAAGCGTAGTGGTGTAACCTGGTTTGTGCGACTATTGGATAGCTGGACATTTCGAGGAAGAAATTTCTTTAAGGGAGTAAAGTTGTAACGCCCTGAATTTGGGCCTAGAAGAAATGGGCTTCACGTATTGTAGTAATTGGAATGTAGTTGTGCAAGTGAATGACACAATTAAATGTCTACTTTGGTGGTTAATGGCCCTGAGAAGTGTTGGAGAAATCTTGGGTTCAAACTTGGGCTTTAGAAAAAATTTTGGTTTTAAGTGAATAAAACTCTAGATGCTTGAAAGTAGACTTTTTAAATTATTGTGTTAAATAAATGACACAAGGGAGCATGTGGTCTAGTCGTTGTGGTGTCGTTAAGGTTGCAAGGGAGCCTGGGTTCAAGTCTTGGCTCTTACAATTTATTTTGGATTTTCTTTTAAAGGAGCCTGGACTTTGGCCTATAGACCTTACAATTAATTGAGGATATTTTGTGACACAAAAGAGCTTGTGGCAAGGAGGCAAGTGGCGTGTTGAGCTATTGAGGGGGCCTTGAGTTCAAATCCCCTTGCAAGCAAAATGCAATTATTTTGCTACATGGCAATGGTAAGTGGTTGAATTGGATTAAAACTCTCCTGAGGTTGTTGTGGACTTGGTAAAAGAGTGAAGTTTGAACTCGTCATGGTTGTTGAGTTGAATTTGAATTGGGGGAAGTTGGAGTAAGTTAAGGAGGGATTTGTGGAGAAAATCAAGGAAATTGAAATTGGGAGAGTTGTAGCTGAGTGGGGAGGTTTCTGTATGACAAATTTGGCTAAGGGTGCTCAAGAGCTATTATGTTTCTTGTGGCCGAATGGTGTTGGGGAGGGGCTTTCTTTCAGGTTTTGACATTTTGCTTATTCGGCTTTTACTAGTTAGTTATGTCACTTTTTTGCACTTTCAGGTTTTAACTATTGGTTTCATATTTGGCCGACTTCTCCATCTTCCCCTTCCTCTTCTAGTTTGTTGGTGACCGAATAACTTGTCTCTCTTTTCTTTCTACACCTCTTTTCTTCTGTTAACCATTTCTATTATCATCCTTCCCTTATTTTGATCCTTTACTGAATACTTCTTCTTTTCTCTTCTCTCTTTTTATAACCTTTTCACCCTTTGGTACTGTGATAGTGGCGGCATAACTCTTTTTCCCTACCTATGTTTCTGGCTTTTGCAACTGATTTTGGGCAATCAGAACATGTGGGTACTGAACCTTGCCTCTATTTTTTAGATTCTCACTTCGGGAATAGGGAAGACTGCTTTGTTTCCACCACAATTTTATATTCTCGGTAAGTGATTATATTGGTTCAATCTATATGTGATCGATATCGATATAAGTTAATGGAGTTCGGTTGTATGTAGTTCAGTCAAGGAGTGGTATTCAGCCTTTTCATCAGTTCATTCAGGGTTAATCTCACTCTTACAAATAAGGCAAATGTTGGTGTAGTAATTTTGATAAGAGTAGAAAGGGGATGTTAATCCTATTGCTTTGAGTAATGGAGTATTTTTGGTGGAGTGTAGACTTTGGACTCGAGGGCTATTTGCGTAACTTTGTTTAAGGTGTGTAATCACACAGCCTCAACCATTAATCGGCAAAAGCAAAAAAGTCCAAACTTCGGCATTTAAGGCCTCATGAGCATGCAATCGCTCGTGTGGTAAACTGTGCCACAAATCAGTGGCGATAGGCTGTAGAGGCCACCACGAGTGTTCTCGTGTACTGGGGCTATTCTGGGCCGAGATGGGCCGTGTGGGCTCCACACGGATACAATCTGTGATAAATAAAAAATTATGAACTGGGCTATGGTGTTCGCATAGCCGTGATTGAAATTGGGTTAAATGGACCACACGAGCTTGTGCGCCCACTTGGGCCGAGTAATGGGCCTTGGGCCTATTTTTAGTGTTTTGACCATCTAGGTTACTTGAGTCGCTCGAGGCGATTGTAGACCATCTATGAGGTCGTAATCTGTACTGGGACCCCAAAATTTGTAAAATGACTAAAATACCCTTCAAGGGTAAAATGGCTGTTTTGCCCCTCGAGGGTAAATGATTGATTTGTCTGTGATTTTTATGACTGATTTTGTGCATGGCATTCTGCATACATGACATACTGCTTGGGATTGGGATATTGTTATGGAGGAAGAAACCATATTGGTGGCTGTGCCACATTTTCTGATATTAGTAGCTTTGTGCGATTCTAGTTAGTCCTGTAACCAGTGCTAACACTGTAAGTGTAGGGATGGCGTGGGTTATTTATTCCCCACAGGTAGTGTAGGGTTGGACGGACGCAAGTGCAAGGTTGGACGGATGTTATCATGCATTATTTATATGGGTTTGATATTGAAATGGGCTAGGCCCAACTGATACTGGTTTTGATATGGGCTAGGCCCAATTGATATTGATTCAGAGATGGGCTAGGCCCAATTGAGGCTGTGATAGGTTGAGACCCAAATGTTAATGAATCGGGCTTTGGCCTACATATATTTTGAATTGGACTGTACTGTTATTGGATAGGGCTCAAGGCTAGAATGGTTCTGAATACTATTTTTTTGACTGACTGTTTGGATGCTAAGGGGTTAAACACTAAGTTTTCGTAAACTCACCCTGTTTATTAACTGTGCAGGTAATCCCCAGCGATAGATAGATCAGTGCTGCGAGGGACTCGGAGATGGCCACACACTGCTTATGGTTTCATATTTGTTTATTTACTGTTGCATATTTTTTTTATATTTGGGTTGTAATAAGGCCTCTCTTAATTCTGGTTTTTATTTTAAACTTCGGGATTTTATCTATTATGTTTTATAATAGTTAGAAGTAGATCGTGATTTTCCAAAGCAACAACTATTTACAAAACACTACGTTTTCGCAACTTAACTGTTAAACATCACGTTTTCATAATTCAGTTACTTTCAAAATTAGCTTCCGCAACCCGAAAAGGAATTTTGGGAATAAAATTAATACGTTTTCAATGTACAACGTTTCAAATAAGAAGGGTTTCTAATGGAAAAATGGTTTTCAAAAAACATTTCAATGTGACACGCCAGATTCGTGCCTAACTTCTGGGTCGGGTTTGGGGTGTTACAATTTACTTGTCACTTTATTACTTGTTACAATTGTGTACACTTGCACATTTCCATTGTTCGAACTACTCACAACATGGTCATAAGTTCTCTCATTTCAATATATACCATAAATCTCCCGCTGAACCATTTTGAATACTATATGATATTCAACAGTCCCAAACATGGGATAAGATGCCGACGCCATGTCCCAGACATGGTCTTGCACTAGCTAGTAGATCAAAGTTGATGCCATGTCCTAGACAGTCTGACATTGATTTTCATATATCGAGGCCGATGCCATGCCCCAGACAAGTCTTACACTGGCTCTCATCTATTGGTGTCGATGCCATGTCCCAGACAGGTCTTACACTGACACACAACAAGCTGACGCCATGTCCCAGATAGGTCTAACACTAACTTGTATATCTCGAGGCCGATGCATGTCCCAGACATGTCTTACACAAATACACATATCACCTAATGTCATGGCACGAATATCACAATGAGTTATTGCTACATAAATTCCCATAATTTACATTCACAATGCAAGTCAACAATTCAGACCATACTAATCGTACAATACATGGTAACATTATATTTGCATTATTTACGTACAACTTACTCGTTTCAATGGAATATCATACTCCATCAAATTCATAATGTATTCTATCATCACATAAATGTTATTAACATTCGGAATCACCTTCTCATACTCAATATCATCAACATATAATTCAATACAAGCATAGCAAGATAGATTTCAAGTATATTAACAATAACATGGATATCATGCTTATTTAATCACACGAACTTACCTAGAATGCAATTTCGACTAATTACTCCATTTTAGTCTAGAACCTCGTACTTTTCGATTTAAGCCCAAATCTCGATTCTCTTGATCTAACATGATGAAATTCACTGATTTAATCATTACATTAATTAAAACATTCTATAATTCACAATTTGGCAAAATGACTGTTTTGCCCTCAAACTTTACAAAAATTACAATTTTGCCCTTAGGCTCGTATTTCCTCCTTTACCAAGCCTAGCCAAATTCTTTTTATAACTATAGCAACTCACAATTTCAATTATTTCACACATTTACAACTTATTTTACAACTTTACAAAATAACCCTTTTTAGGTGTTTTCATGCAAATTCCTTTCACAAAAGTTGTTTATTACACAACCAAGACTCATTTTCTTCCATAAAAAATTCAGCAAACAACATAAATGCTCTCATGGCAAAACCCTAGACTTTCAACCATTTCTGAAAATAGTCCCCCCATTAGCTAACTCATGCTATAGGGGTCTCAAAAGAGTAAAAACCATCAAGAAAAGTCATCAAAATCATTTACTTGCAAGAGAACTAAGTGACTAAAAGCTTAAGCTCTTAAAACCCCCTTCTTTGTTGCCAGAAGAAAGATAAAAAGATGATACCTTTTGTTTTATTTTATTCTATTTCTAGTCAAAATTAAGTCACCAACCACACTAAATTTTGACTTTTCTACTTTCTTTCTCTCTATGGCTGGCCAAGCACCTTTTTTAGGGTCTATTTACACTTTAAACACCCCAAATTTTGGTTCTCTAGCTATTTAACATATTTAGCTAGCAAAACAAAACTTTTTCCTTTTATGCGATTTAATCATTTTTCACAATTAGGCATGGAATCGCTAAAATTATTTCACAAAAATTTTCATGCACTCATACAATCATGCTATAACACATAAAATAACATTAGAAATAATTTTCCTGGCCCTAGAATAGTGGTTCTAAAACTACTGTTCCGACTAGGCCCAAAATTGGGCTGTTACAAATCTCCCCCTTTAGGGATTTTCGTCCCCGAAAATCTTACCGGGAAAGTGGTTTGGTTTCTGACATAAACTTATCTTTCTCACAATCATTGCTAAAGGATTTTTACTTGTCTGTGCCTTTAATACTTATCTCATTATTTTCTCATATTCAAATCATGAGCGATTATTCGTTATACAACACTTTCACTGAACCTTAACCTTAACCTTTATTAGACAGTTCATGCACTCAAAAGTCTGATCCATACCATCATGCTACATATAAACTCTTACTTGAATCTTTTCAAATTTGAATGGTGAAACCAGTCAGTTCATCTTGGTCTTATGCTCTCTAATTTCACACAGTCTAATTAATGGAGACTAGTATTCTAAGAAATCTGACAATCATAAAGACATGAAGTCTCATTAATCTGATGAGCGGGAATTCAGTACATACCGGCATGATTTACAGATCTCATCGAACATTTAACAATAATCTACATCACATTTTTCCTCTTTCTGAGATGGGAATAATTCTGATAAGATCTCGAGAATAATCCTTTTTCATTTCTATTCTAATATCAGCACTAGAGAAGATAGCTCTGGTAAAACATGATGGTCAGTTTTAACCCCGTTAACAACTCAAATCTTTCTGTGGTACTGAATGCTCTAAGCTATCACATTATCTTATTATCTTAAAACACATTACAATTTATGTAATAGTGCATCACAGAAAATTACGAAGTCTCTGCCCAATTGCATATTAGACTAGTTCAAATGCATCAGTTAATAATATTATTATCTGTCCAAGTTTTGCTTACATGGAATAAGCCATTCGACTTTCGTAAGACAAAAAATTTATCATATGAGGGCCAACAAACATGGATGAATATACATTACAATCAAAACTTTGATTTCGCACATCATCTTATGCATGTCATTACAAACATGTAAATCAATCCAAGCAATTTAACACTTATACTCAGACTATGTGAATTTGCCAACCATATCCATTCAAATAGGTATACATGAACATTCATTCCATCTATATTTTGATAAGTTATCTAAACACATGCTTTTGCCTGAGTAAATTGGCCATATACATCATAGAATCATCAACTAAACATAAATAAACTCATTACAATATAGTCATTTATCTCATTTCAAGAAACCATTGCAATCCATCAAAATTTTAATGTCCAATCAGAACAGTGTCATTTTATCTGTAGCATGATGTTATAAATCTTGTCTGTACCTTTCTGAATTTCAACTCATCACCAGGGCACTTTATTCAAATACTTTGGAATTACTATCAGCATAGTTGGGTGTAGCTCGGTTGGAGAGTACTTTTGTCTGAGCAAGATAGTTCTCATTCCGTCGGGAGACATCATACTATCACGAATCTGTGGCATGTATAATTAGACTCTTACACGTGCTAAGTTAGTTCAAGAACTGACTAAATCATAGCTCTGATACCATTAAATGTAACACCCCTTACCTATGTTCGAAGTCGGGACAAGGTACGAGGCATTACCAAACTCAAACATTCACATACATGCAAAAACTGGGCCATAAAATTTCTTTTTAATTCAAAACTTTTCATACACATGCATAATGTCCCAAACACGGGCCTACGATGCCCTAAACATGCATTGAAAGTAGTTAGGGACTAAATCAAGAACCTTAGAAAGTTTTGAGAAAACATAGAATATTTTTTTCCATGAAATAGGGTCACACGCCCGTGTGGGCACAGGGACACACCCGTGTCCTTAGGCCGTGTAACTCTCTAACTATGACGTCAAAAAAAAATTTAACCACACGGCCAAACCAAACACTTGTGTGCTAGGCCGTGTCATCCATACGACTGAGACACACAGCCGTATCTCTGCCCGTGCGGCTAACACTTAGGCTATTTTCCAACCTTTTGTTACCATTAATCCCTCACATCTTTACACACATCAAAGTTATACATCATGGTATCATTTTAATGATTTAGCTGACTTCACTAATGTGTATTCTTAACTTTAACATGCTATCATTCACAAGTTTGACATACTCATATAATATCAAGTCTAGACACATTAATCCATATTCATTGACCTTGTCAAGTGACCTTATTTAAACATTAAGCATTTACGTTTAATCATCATCATCTTATTTCTATACTATACAATAACTTCATGGCTATAACCATTTTGATTGGTAATGAAGCATTTATCATACACACATGTCTTAACACCAATCATGCATCTCCCACAAGCATAAAAACATCATCGCATTGCAAGCATTAGAGCTTATCATGAATAACTAGGTTTACAAGCCACAATCATTATAAGCCACATCTCATGGCTATATGCAATTTATCAATATAAGTCAATACATTTGGCTAATCATAACAACATCTATCATAAAAACTAAACCCCTATACATGCCATGTAACAGCCTGATTTTGGGCCTAGTCAGAACAGTGGTTTCGGAACCACCCTTCCCGGGCCAGTGAAATTATTTTTAATGATATTTTATGTGTTATAGCATGATCATATGAGTGCATGAAAATTTTGGTGAAATAATTTTAGCGATTTCATGCTTAATTGCAAAAAAGACTAAATCGCGTAAAGGGTAAAAGTTTTGTTTTCCTAGATAAAGGTGTCAAATAGATATAGAACATTGAATTTGGGTCTTTATTGAGTAAATAGATCATAAATATGTTAGTGGCTGATCAAGGAGACAAAAAAAGGTTGAAAAGTCAAAGTTGATGTGCATTAACTAACCTTTTTTGGTAATAAAAAAACAAAAAGAAAAAAATTGTTGTCATCTTTTCATCTTCCTTCATCCCCACCGAAAATACCAGCAAAAAGGGGGTTTTGAAAGCTCAAAAATTTCAGCAACTTATATCCCTTACAAGTAAGTGATTTAGATGCCTATTTTTGATAATTTTTGTACTTTTGGAACCCTTGTAGCATGAACTAGCTATTGGGAAGACTATTTTGTGAAATGGTTAATAGTCTAGGGGTTTTCCATGAAAGGATTTATGTTGTTTGCTGAATTTTTATGGAAGAAAATGAGTCTTGGTTGTGTAATAAAAAACTTTTGTGAAAGGATTTTCATGGGAAACACCTAAAAGGGCCATTTTGTAAAAATTATAAAATAGGTTGTAATTGTGTGAAATAGTGAAAATTTGGGGTTGTCATAAGAGTAATAATTGGTCGGTTAGGCTTGGCTAATAAGGAAATTTGATAAAAATAGATTTTCGAGCCTAAGGGTAAAATGATCATTTTTGTGAAAGTATAGGGGCAAAATGGTCATTTTGCCAAAAATGTGAATTTTGATTGTCCAAATTTATTTAGTGACTAAATGAATGAATTCCATCATGCTAGCTCAAAAAAATCTAGATTTGGGCTTAAATCGAGAAAGTGCGTGGTTAAAGACAAAAAGAGACTAATTCGCCGAAATTGCATTTGAGGTAAGTCCGTGTGATTAAATGAGCATGATATTTATGCTGTTGTTATTATACTTGAAAATATATCTTTCCATGATTGTGTTAAAGTTTATGTTGATTATATTGTATATTAGAAAGTGATGTCAAACGTAAATAACATTTATGTGTTGATTGAATCCTTGGAGATTTGATGGAATATGATATTTCATTGAAACGAGTAAGTTGTATGTAAATAATACAACTACATTGTTATTAGATGTGTTTAAACTGATATAGCATGAGTTTCTCGGTTGTGGAAATGATTATGTATGATGAATATTGAGATAGTAGAATTCCCGTTTGAACCTTAAGAAGCAATTCGGATATTCATGCCATGACATTCGGGTTATTTGTGTGCTACTGTAAGACATGTCTGTGACATGCATCAGCCACATTATGAGAGCAAGTGTAAGACCATGTCTGGGACATGGCATAGGCATTGAAACGAGAGCTAGTGTAAGACATGTCTGGGACATGCATCTGCCTCGTGATGTAAGCTAGTGTAAGACATGTCTGAGACATGCATCGGCTACGAGATGTGTCAGTGTAAGACCATGTCTGGGACATGGCATCGGCCTCGATTTGAATAGTCAGTGTAAGACCATGTCTGTGACATGGCATCGACATTCTACTCCATGTTTGAGGCTTATTGAATATCCGATAGTGTTCTGAATGGTTCAACAGTGAGAGTTACAGTTTAAGCTAAATCAAAAATGTTATGATCATATTATGGGTGGTACAAGTACTTACATGTACTTACATGAAATTTATGATATGTGAATTCAATTCATTTATATGATTAGTAAGAAATGAATATGAGCATGTTGAGTAACACAGGTATGTATGCCAAGCTCATGAGAAATGATTTCAGTTTATGATGCACATTTAGTGAAGATGTAAATAGGTAATTCATTCTTATGAGAATGATTTTGTGATGACCTTGTTATTATATGTCTATACTTATGATGTATGAATATGTAACCTTACTAATGTGGTGAAAATGAATTAATATGGTGTGATAAACGTAGTATCGTTAATTTACACTAAAACAGTTTTGGACATCAGCCATAGTCTGAATTGAAAAATCCACCAAAAATTGTGGAAATTGAGTCATAGGTTGAATAAAGTAGAAATTAAATCCTAATGAGTCTAATTTGACATAGAATAAATGATGTAAGCAAAAGAGTTTCATATTATACAATATTTTAATTGTTGTGAGACAGAGTTAGAATGACTTTGAAATCCCCTATTCTAATTTGCTACAATCATTTAAAATTGTACAAAAACAGTTATGAGTTATAATTTATATTCTTAGAATTACTAATGAGTCTATTTTTAAGAGAAATAGACGGAAACATCATCCGAGTCCCCTATTATAAGATAATTAATTTTTAATGAAGAGGGGTCAAAACTATCAGGCAGCGAAAAAGGGTAACTTTAAGGAATAAACTGTACTAATTAGCTAAACAAAAAATTTTGAAAATTCTATTCAAAGAAGATATGTGAGTCTAGTTTCAGGCAAAATTAGTGTAACTTAAGTTGGAGTTTCGTAGCTCTAGATATAAATAATTTAGTGTTGTGACTCGAGAAAACAGCTTGACTGGAACATGTGTAAAAATGCAAATAGGGTTGTATTACCATGAGAAGCAAGTTTATAAATTGCTTATTATTTTCATACGCTCTTACTAAGCTATAAAGCTTACTCCCTTTCCTTCCTTTCTGTGACAGCCCTAATTTGACACTAGTCGGAAAGTGGTTTCGAGACCACAAAATTGAGTCACAAAAATAATTAGATGTTATATTCTGTACTTATTGTATGTCAAATTTTTATGTGTGAATATTTCGTGCCTTTATTTTATCGATTAGGTATTAATTTATAAGGAAGGACTCATGTGATAAGATTTGAAAACGTGATAGGTGAATTTCGAAGTGGCCTATTAATGCATGAATTATTGACATGGGGACTTGCATGTCAAATGGACCACTTTTAATGTAGTGGCCGGCCAAGGTGATGGGTAATAGATAATATATGCATTTTAGCATTATAATAGTTAGTGGGTGATGGGCATTTCATGTCTTTTATATTAAAGAATTAAATGTTTAATGGATTAATATTATGAAATATGAATTTTTATTAAAAGAAAAGGGTGACAAAAACAAAGTTGGCTCATCTTTTCTTCTTCCATTGCCGTACCTAAAGAAAGAAAAAGAAGAAATTGAAGTTAAGGCATTTGGTCACCTTTAAGTTGATTAAGAAGCTCTTGAATATTTGGTGCCTAGGGGAAAAGTTTCTAAGAAGTTTGGCCATGCATGTAACTAGATTGAGGTATGTTTGATATTATTCTTTGAGATTCATGTATATTTTAAGTTGTAAGTTTGAAATCTACCTAGCCATGGTTCAAATTTTGTTATTTGATGGAGATGATATTCGGCCATGAATGTTACGTTCTTGGTTGGTATTTTGATGTCTTTGGTGATGAGGTATGAAGATGGTTGATTTTGAGTGTTTAATAAAAAGGATACATGAATTGTTGTTAAATAATGGTTGAATGTAGCATGATTAAAGATGTGAATAAATTGAAGTTAAGGAGGTTGTCAATGAAAAATATGAGTTGGATGAGCATGCATGTGCATTAGATGCTAAGGGGAAAAATCGGCTAACATGTTGTGTGTATTATGGCCGAATACGAACTTTGACAATATTGAGTAATGTTTGTGCTTTACAATGATGAAATGGAGATTATGCTTAAGTGAATTTATAGGTATGTGATGATTGATTTGTGATATGCATGTTTAAATAACATGCATGCAAGGTATGTGTGAAAAAAAAATGATTTGGTAATAAATCTACTTGGGACAGCAGCAGTAACGTTATTTTGGAAAATCACCATAAATTGTGGGAGATGAGTTAGAAGCATAATAAATTATGTAATTAAATATTAATGATTGTAGTTTCTTATAAAAGAAACCGTGTAAGCAAAAGATTTCCGATAATGAGATATTTGAAGTGATGTGGAATAGGGTCAGAATGACTTCTAGATCCTCTGTTCTGTTTTTATAAAATCATTATAAATTGTAAAAAAATGGTTATAAGATGAAGTTTATATGCTTAGACTCTTAATGAGTCTAGTTTAAAATGAAATAAACAGGAACATATTTTTAATTCTGTACAATGAGAAATTCAATTCGTAGTGAAGAGTGGTCAGATTAGTCCAACAGTGAAACAGGGGAAACTTTAAGAAAAATCTGGTATTTATTGGCCAAACCAAAAATTCTTAAAATTTTATGGATAGAAGATATATGAGTCTAATTTCAAAGAAAATTAATGGCAATTGATTTGGAGTTTCTTAGCTCCATTTATAAACGATTTAGTGACTGTTGCTCAGGAAGACAGCTTACAGTGAAATTATGATTATGTGGTAAACATTGACAAAAATTTGTTAATGAGTGGCTTATTGATTTCTTATAAGCTTACTATGATCTGTATGTGTGAAAGTCGAATATATATATTATATATTCTGAAAGTGATGCTTGAATAGTCGAATGATGACTAAGTTTAAAATTGTTGAATTTAAGCTCAAGAGCATAGAGGGGCAAATTCGGATAAGGGAAAAGAGAAAGTAATCGAATAGCCGTTGTAATCGTTCGATAACATTTGAGGTAAGTTCTTAAGTGTTTAACCTTGATTCCTTTTTATATGCCTAAGAGTTAAATTAATATGGCAAAGAGAATGTAAATTTTATTTAGTTAATGTGCCGAATATGTAATGATTTAAGGCTATAAGCCGATTATGGCTATTATGCTTAAGTTGAATTGGATTTGGAAACTTGATGCATTAAATGAGTGTTACAATGAATAAACTATGCCGTATATGTGCTAGTAGATATATCACGGTTTGTGATTATTAAATATCTAAAGAAAACCATGATGTGTATAAAATTATTTTTATTAGTCCTTTCTGGTAGCCGAATGTGGCTTGGTACTAAAGTGATTGATGTGAATCGAACATATAAGAAATGGTTTCATGTTTAGTTCAACTATGAGACCTTGTGTTAAATCGACAATCGATTTCGTTCAATACATTAAGTTGGTCAGGCATGCGATATGTACTTATGCATGTTAAATCGATTGAAATTGAATCATGAATGTGAATTGAGAAGCATAGGTGAAAATGCCTATGTCATATATGTGAGTAAGGATAAAATTATCGTAAATTATCGATAAGGATGGGCTATGTGCAGAACCATCTTATAATTGCTAATTTGAATAGTTGTGTGCAAATCAGTGAGCAAGATGTATTGTATTGAGATGATGCTTCAGTGAAAATATACATATGTTCTTTGTGTTGAATGAATATTAAATTAAAGTTATGAGCCGTATGTGACTAGCATATCTAGTCGAATTTGATACTATCAAATGATGTACTAAGATATGTGTTCCAATGTGGAAATTAAACCCTATGTGGTTGAAAGGATGAAAATCTTTGTTCATAGATATGTGTTTCAATTATACATGATTGAAGTGTAAGTTATGAAAGTGGGAAAGAACAGGTGAATTGTCTATCGAAATATGATATTCGGGCTTCGGTCCTAGCAGGCTATAATGCCAGTGAGACGATATCGAGCTTTGAGCCTAGCAGGCTATAATGCCGGTGAAATGAAATGTTATGTGAGTTTGGTGTTCCTTGTAAGATAGGGATTTAGCCGAATGTTAAAGATGAAATGATAGTGTATTCTATCATGCTTATATGGCCTAATGGTAAGTATAACATGTTGGTAAATATGCAATGTGCTTTTATAATCGATTGATAAGTTTGAAATGAATGTGAGTGAAATGTTATGCATAAGCTATCAAATGCTAAGTGTGAAAATGAGATGAAAGAAAAGTATTTGAGATGTGTTAATATATGATTAAATATGCATGATATTTGATGTGTATCTGGTAATATATCCGGGTTAAATCCTGCAGGCTTCGTGCTGGTAATATATCAAGGTTAAATCCCGCAGGCTTCGTGCTGGTATTATATCTAGGTTAAATCCTGTAGGCCTAGTACTGGTATTATATTTAGGCCTTTGAGCCTAGCAGGCTATTATGCCGATGAGATACTATTCGGGCCTTTGAGCCTAGTAGCCTATAATGCCGGTGACATGATATCGAGCCTTGAGCCTAGCAGGCGAAATGCCGGTGAATGAATAAAAGTCTAAGGTTAAGGCACCTCGTGTTAGATTGACAAATGAATACATTCAATACGTTAAGAGGGCCAGGTACGCATTATGTACTCATATGTGAGTTTGATTTGAATTGAATCATAAGTGTGATGTGATACATATGTGAATAAATGTTATAACTATATCTATGATCATGATACACCTGGTCGGGGTGTGAAAGTATGTGAAAGTATTTGATTTAATTATGTTATATGAATTCAGATTAAGTGTGATAAGAATGCTGAACGTGCATTATGTGCTTGTGTATATTCGGCCAGATGGCAATATACCTAGAATATGGCCTCTTGAGAAATTGAATAATCGAAGTATAACTGCATTTATTTGTTTGCATTGCTTAAAACTTACTAAGCTTATAAAAGCTTACTCTGCTGTTACATTCCTCTGTTTTATAGATTGTTGACTCCAGTTACCTGCTCGGGTTGGAGTTTGCCGGAGATATTATCACATTGTCGAGCTCACGCTATTGGTGTAAGTAAATCCTAGTATTTCGAGTCTATGGCATGTATAGGGTTTTAATGTTGAGTATGTGATATTATAATTTAGCCAAAGGTGTTGGCTTGTATTGATAAAGTGTTTTGGCCATGTGAATTGGCCAATGTTGGCTAGTGATGTTTTGGGCTTCGTAAGCCCATATATGGGATAGATTACATATGAAAAGAAAAGTTTTAAATTGACTAAAATTTTTCGGCACAATTTTTGTGTGATTGGCTGAGTTTAAGTCGGGTAACACCTCGAACCCTGTTCCGGCAAGGGATACGGGCGAGGGGTGTTACACTTTCCTTTAGTGTTTTCAGGTTAACTCGGGGTTGGAGATCGTTGGAGACAGCATCACACTCTCAAGTCGCTACTTTTGGAGAAATGAAGCATATATTAGAAATTTCAAGTGTGTGGCATGTATAGGGATCTAGTTGATTGAAATGTATTATTTTGCTTTGGCTAAATGTGTTGTCTTATATTGAGTTATATGTATATGGCCATGAGATGTTGCTTATATTGATTTTGGTTTGTAAACCTAGCTATTCATGTCATGTCTAATGTTTATAAGGTGATTATGTTTGTTTGCCATTCATGGTTAGTAATATGATATTTGTGTTGGATGTATGCTTTATGACCAATTGAGGTGGTCATAGCCATGTAGTAATCGCCCGTTAGAAACACAACCTGATAATGATTGAATTTGAGTGCTTAATGGATAAAATGGTAACCATAGTATAATGGTAAAAGTGGTCATCAAAATGACAAGTCTTATGAATCTGAAATAAGGAATCTAGACTTGGTATTGCATGAGTAGATGCATTACTTGTAAGAGGACATGTTAATGTTAAGGATATGTCTTAATAAAGAGTGTTTAATCACTAAAATGATGCCATGATTTGCGATTTTGATTTGCATAAGGTTGCAAGAGATTATGGGTAAAATGTAGGCTTGGAAAATAGCTCATTTTGCCATATTTCATTGTTCATGCATTGAGGACAATGCATCCGTTAGGTTTGGGGGTGTGTTGTGTTGTATATATAGTATACCATAGATAGATTCTTTAATATTCATGAATTTTGTCATTCATTTTTCCATTACATACAAATGCCAAAAAACTATCAGACTATGCTGAGTCTATTGATATTTGTAATGTTTGATGAGGATAATAACTCTTTGACTAATTTAGAAAATTGTGGAAGTTGATTAAGCATGTTTAGCTTAGGATAGTTGTTTGAAAATTGATTCCTAAAAGTAAGAACAACTCAAATATCAATGCAAGTAAGTCTGTAGTAAGATTCTTTTAATGCATTTGGAATTTCTTGAACCTAAATTCAATAATTTGGTTATAAATGATAAGGAATACCTTAGCAATAGTTTTACACTCCGATGTTTGAAACTATTGAGTAGGTTAGTAATGCTTTGTTTGCTCCATCATATTATTGATCAGAAAAATGAGTTCAAATAAGAGTGATTAAAAAAGCAATTTATAATAATTTAGGGACACTCCACTCTAGTAATAGGCTAATTAGCTAAGGAGGTAGTTGTTTGCTCCATCCATCTATTTAGTTAAAAGCCTTAGCTTCATGATTAAAATACATTCAAATTGTGGTATGATATACTACCTGGTAATCTAGTGTATGCTCCATTGAGACTGTCAAGAAATCATGTCAAAAGATAAATTCCCTATAGAAAATAATATTTGTGATTAAAATTTTTAACTGACTGAATAAGTGAGAATAGTGAAATTGAGTTTAGAGGAAAGATATTGTAAATATATTAGGAGAGGTTTTCTATAGTCAGAATTGCATAATTATTTAGGATCTTTTATCTTTAGGAAATATTTTCTGCACTTCATTTGCTAAACAAGCCTATAAAACTCGAACAATTTTTTTAGAAGACTACTGAGAATAGAGGTATTAAATATACTTCACATGGTTAAACAGTGCAAATGGTAATTATGTATTTTGAAAAATATTCATGCATTCATGCATACTCATATACATATTGGGGAAGAAAGGTGTTGTTTATATGTTTTGGATGTCCAAAATGATTGCATGTTTTTTTTTTACATATATATACTTTTTAATTTTAGTATTTTTTTAAAAAAATATATTTTTTAACTCATGAAATTCCAATGACCCAAATATTCTTCTAGCAGTATGAAATGATGCATTTTAAATTCTTTTATTTATTTCTTCAAAATTTTAGAATTCCCTGCTCAAACACACTCTTATGGTTTCTAAGTAGCTAAGTACCATAATTATCACTCCACCTGTTTCACATGTAATTTGATAGTTTGTAACACCCCGAACCCGAGACCGACACCGGAGTCGGACACGAGATGTTAACAAACTTTAAAAAATTTTTCCAGACACTGCCCAGTCTGAGTACTAGTCGCTTCAAAATTCATATCTTGAGTTTCACAACTCGAAAATAAGTTTTGTGATTTTTCCATGAAAATAGACTCATGTCCCCACCTATGTATTTTTTTCTAGAATTTTTGGTCGGGCCAATTAGTACAGTTTATTAGTCAAAGTCTCCCATGTTACAGGGGTCGACTACACTGACCTTTTCCCATTACAACTTGGATATCTCTCTGCACAGAGCTTCAATACTGATGCCGTTTGTTTCTATGGAAACTAGACTCAGAGAGGAATCCATACATATATGGTATAACCCCTAATTATCTCTGGTAAATTTATAGTGAATTTCCAAAGTCGGAACAGGGAATCCAGAAACTGTTCTGGCCCTGTTCCACAAGAACCTGAATATCTCTTACTGTACTGTTCATATGATTGTTTCGTTACTTTCATATGAAAGTAGATTCATCAAGGTTCGATTACATAATTTATTCACTATTTAATTCCACTCCTACGAATTCTTGTGATTTTTCCAATCCACACCACTGCTGCTGTCAGCCTCGGTTTTCAAAGTAAACCTTACCTATTTTCGGGGTTTCATGGACCAACTAGGGCCTTGTCATACATATGCCCACATATGATCATACTTAGCCATTCCAATGGCTGATCATTTGCTCAACACTTCCATTCCAACTATAGTTACATCATGAAACCATCTATACATTCATAAACACGAATGGTCTAATGCCATACTCCACTTCTACAAGCCATTTTCGCATGGCTGTACACTTATACATTTCATAAAGTACTCGAACACAACAATGGGTAGTCCTATACATGCCATATCAAAATTCAACCAAAATAGTACCCAAAAGAGCCTTTGATAGTGTGGGCGACTTCGACTTCAAGATCCCGAGTCCGATAGCTGGAGAACCAAAAATCTATAAAACAGAGGAGCAGTGTAACGAGTAAGCAATTTATGCTTAGTAAGTTTTGAGCAAGGAATTCCAGCATAAACAAAGAATAACACACATTTAGCTAAACGGAATATTTCACAATACGCAATTTACCGATATCAAACTTGCTTCACAACATTAACAACCCTTATGTACATACACAATAGACTAACTTAGCCGAAGGCCGGTAGCTCGTTTATCAACTGAGCGAACATTTATTTGTAAGGGCTCGATTAAATTCAACACATACGTAACATATCCCCATATTGGGATGTTTTTCGAGTATTCGCTGGAATTTTACAGCAAGCTCATTCATTACCAAATCACGTACCTTCGGGATTTAACCGGATATAGCTCCTCGTTCAAATGCCTTCGGGACATAGCCCGGTTTTAGTAACTCACACAATGCCTTCGGGACATAACCCGGATTTAATAACTCGCACGAATGCCTTCGGGACTTAACCCGGATTTAGTATCTCGCACAAAGGCCTTCGGATCTTAGTCCGGATATATTCACTTAGCACAAAGCCTTCGGGACTTAGCCCGGACAGCATTCAATTAATCATGCACATCTAACAATAATTCATGGCACATTCATATTTCATTTTCATTTGCGAAACTCAAACACAAGGCACATATCGTCCTTGCACATTCGGCTCAATAGCCACACATAGAGCATGATTTAATCACATCGTAATTTAAGCTCTCTTACTCAAGAACTTACCTCGGGTGTTGTCGAACGATTCCGCTAGCTATTCAACCACTTTTTCCTTCCCTTTATCGGATTTATTTCCCCTTTGCTCTTGAGCTTAATTAAACAAATAAATTGATTTCATCATTTAGGCATCAAAAAGATGAACACAAGGCACTTAGCCCATATTTATACATTAGACATTAAAGTCTCATACATGCAAAAATCATGCATCAACACAACATATTAGCTAATTTCTTTCCCCTTGGCCGAATATGCATGTCTATTTTTGGGGTCGATTTCAACACTTAATACACACATATACACACTAGTAAAGCATCCTCCCCCTTTTCATCAATTTAACACATGCATTGCTCATTAACATGCAAAGTTACATTCGGCCTTAGCACACATCTTGCTAGCCGATTCTTCTCCATTTAGCAACCAATGCACATATGTGCTCACACAAAAATGCTAAAAAGGAGGTTCAAGAATCATCAAGCCATCATCACATGCATCATTAACAAGCTTCATATTTTGCATGCAATGGCATTAACACAACCTCCACCTAGGCCGAATCTTAACTCATCCTCATGCCTCATCACCACAACATCAAACACCAACCAAGAATGATGCATCCATGGTCAAGTGCCATTTCCATCACATAGCAAGATTTAGACCATGGGCTAGGTAAAACTCAAGCTAACAACTAAAACATGGATGCATCTCATGGAACATCATCAAACATACCTTAGCCTAGCTACATGCATGGCCGAATCTCTTCACCTTTCTTCTTCTTTCCTCCTTAAAATTTTTGGCCAAGGATGAACCAAAGGATGAGAAATTTTTTTCTTTGTTTTTCTTTCTAATTTAGGCTAAATGAAGGTGAGAAAAGGATGAACAAAGATCTTCTCCTCTCTTTTCTTTAGCTCACGGCAATGGGGGGGGGAAAGAATCAACTACACACTTTTTTTTTGTGTATTCATCATACTCCTTTTCATTATTTAATTTCCATGCCTATTATTTTATTTTTTTCCACCCATGATGCACCAACAAAACATGTCTATGACATGTCTTGGCCATCAAACTTGGTCTACCATGCTTGTCATGGCCGGCCACTACTAGTAGGGGGGAATTTGACATGCAAGTCCCCCTTTGTCCACTTGCACTAATAGGTCCTCACACATTGACCTATCACATTTTAGAATTTTCTCACATAAGTCCTATTGACTAAATTCACATGAAATCAACCAAATTGAAGCTTGAAATTTTCACACATTCATAATTACATATTCTAGACAATAAGTATCACATTCAAACATTTCAGTGACTCGGTTTAGCGGTCCCGAAACCACTTCCCGACTAGGGTCAACTTTGGGCTGTCACATAGTTCCCGTTTTAGCAGTCCATTATTTTGTGTATGCATTCACTGGATTATTGCCATATTTTAACTTTCATGGCTATGTATTTGATTATTGTTTTGATTTCCAAAAATGTTGGTGTTGGATGATATGTTGAGTTTAATTTCCTTTTGTTTTTGTCTTTACTAGGGAATTCTTTTGTATCTAAGCCCATTAATTGTAGAACCTTGATGATATTGGGTTTGTATCTCACCATGCGTCCTTTTACGAAGATGAGTTTTTTCACTGACAAAAAGGAGGTTCAGAAATCTACAACTGCCTTAGGATATGTTCCACATGTGCGTTCCATTTCTTTGCTTAATATTAAATTAACCTTTACTACTGAATTTGTTTTTTGATAGTGCTCTAGCTGAAATCTTTTATTGCTCGAAGAATGAAAATGATGTCGTTATTTTATATTGCTATGATCCAAGCATAGTTTTTATAGCTTGCTTCCCTTGCAGAGGCAATAGTTTTAATTTACCTAATTATTCTTTCTTTCTCCTTGTTCCCTTGTTTGCATTTTGCAGGCTGTTTCACTAATTGCTTCATATTTACAAGTTCCCTTGCGTTATCCTTTGCGCTTGGGTGGTTCCTGCTCTTATGTCAATGACAATATACCTCCAGCAGGGCCTAGAACTTTGGATTGATCATGGAAAACACCACTTTCTGCAACTGTGAAACCTGTAGAATTTCCATTGTTTTTAAAAGGTCAAGACACAATAAGAGCAGCTTACGCTATATTCTTGTTAAACAAGGTGAGTTTTCACGTCCTACCATTTCTTTTGGTGAACTGTTTTCATTTTTCATGTTTTTTATGTACGTTATTTGATTACAACTACAGTTACTATTCTATAAGATGTTGTTCATCCACAGCTTGGAAAAAGTGTGCTTATTTGTCCTTTAGCAAAGTAATGATTGAACTTTTGCCTTTCCCTTATTGGAACTTTCTCTTGACCTGTTTCCTTATTTTGAAAAATTCTATTCCAATGTTTTTTTGTTTTTCCCTCTCCCTCTAATGTCTTACTCACCTTTCTCTCAGTTAAAGCTAGCTCTTTAATCTGCTCTCTTTGTTTATGCTCCTAGGGAACCTCTCTCTGTTTAAGGGCAGCTCTCTTCTTTCGACTTCGACATAACCATAATTAAAAGTTAAAATAGTGTTTTTTCTTTTATTTAATGTTTCAAATGTCAATCCTTATTTTTTTCCTTAGCTTAGGATACTAAGCGTGGTCTTGTTTGTGGCCTCAGCTTGACCGGAAGGGTCCTAAAAAAATTAGTAATCCTAAACTCTGGTTGCATATATTCCCCCGGTTCGGGTACTGTTATCTAAGACTACAGGTTATTATTTGTTACTTCTATTATTGGGGAAGAAAGGTGTTGTTTGTGGTTGGCAGTAAGTGTAGGATGAAGAAAACAAGAGAAAAAAGATAGGAAAATGAAGGAAGTGAAATATTTCCATGACAAAATGTTGGTTAGATTGCCAACATGAATACCATGGAATTTTCAAGAAGATAATGCAGCACTCAGTCCACGTCACTCTCAGGAAAATGTATTTGTACCAGATAAACCACCCTGAAAAATAGGAAGCAAAAAATGTGTGCTAAGAATGAAGGACTTACCCTATAAAAAAGAGAAGGGAAAAGAAAAAGAGAGAGGATTGGGAGAGAGAAATAAAGAGAATGGTTTTTATCTCTTTGCATTGGACTCTTATAAATTTTTAAAGGAAGAGAGAAGATGGTAGCAACTTACAAAGCAAAAGAATTACAGACGCACGAAAGGGGAAGATAAATCTACCTTGGCTTTTGCATCGAATCACATTATTAGAATGAAAGCTAGAATAACGAAAGCTTCCTACAATTATGCCTTTATTTTTCAATTTCAACTTGTGATTCATGAATTAAAAAATGATGTTGAATGGTTTTATTATGGATTCCATTGTTCAACCCATAAGCTAATTTTCATTGGGCTGGAATTGTTTTGGGTGAATTTTTGTTTTCTATAATGACCATAGTTTGATTTTGAGTTGAATCCTGTTTCTTTTGATTTGTGATTATTTTTAATGCATGCTTGCAAGCAAGCTCTAGGTGTAGATGACTATGTAGCATGTTACTAGATATGATTTAATTCTGAAAAGATTAATTAGATCAGATTATAATTGGTTGATGTAGGCAAGTATTTGAAAGAATATTTGCAGCATTCTAGACATAGAAGTTGCAATCTGTACAGGGAAAGGGAGAAAAGTTTGGAAATCATTCTTGAGTTCTGTAGACATACAAAAGCTCAAAATTATAGCTCAAAGTCTGGCTTTCGAAAGAAGTAGACTACAATGATGATTCCCTAAGTAGTAGAATGGTCAAGATAATGCCATGGCATTATTATGATATAGAAATAAACCCAAATATCTCCAACCTTTATCATTCAACAATACAAACTCTTTCCCACTTATTCTTTGAGAATTGCCACATCATTTTAATTGCCTTAGCATAATTTTAGTAATAATTGATTTTCTTAATCATTTTTTACATTTCTTTATCAATTAAACACCTATTCCTTTTGCTCAGTTTAATTAGCCAGTTTCATAGTAATAGCATAACCAACTATTTTAGTTAATTTAGATCTCTATGGAGACAATACTCACTCATCACGTTATTACTTGATCCGACGTGTATACTTGCACATTCACATTATACATTCATACGTAATAGTCATGGCTCTTTTTTTGGGGATTGTATCTTCATTCGCTTGAATAGGGACATTCACCCATTGACAAAGTGCCGTAATGAGTGATGAAAAATTTAAGGTATTAGAATTCTTTTGGGAGCAGCAGTGGACTTCTCTAAAGATAAATTTTCCAACATTTATCTTTTGTCTAGTCATAATTTAGTGCAATAATAGCAGGTGTTCTTTTGAAATAGTTGAGTTGTGAGTAGAAGGGATAAGACGAGTTTTATGGAAATGATACCACACCCTACATTGAGGCTTCAACGATACACGGTCAATGGTGTAGCCTTCATTTTAAGAAACTATCCACTTTGTTCCTCTACACATAAATATGTCAGAAATTGGTTACGTCATTTAGTTTTCATGGTCTTGACAAATTAAGAGTGTTCAATAAGGCCTTCAGATAACCCATATTGTACATTTATTGAGTCTTCATCGAATAGCACTGAGACAGTGCACACATATATAAAAGCATTATCAAGAGAGGTGAGACGAGCATAAAATTCTTTCACTACCTTGGTGAGGACGTCATCAGGGTGGATATAAAAGATTTGCCACCCCTGTTTCTCCACGACAGATGAGATGGCTTCAGAGTAGCCCATAAAGGGGGCATCTTAGAAAAGGAAACTCTTTTTCATACAAAATGGCCTCTTTGATATGTTTTGGTTATACTTTTATTCCATGATTTTGCTAAAGAATGTCCGTGGAGGCACAAAACTAGAAGAAGATGATGCTTGTCAAGCCATTTGAGTGTGAGTAAAATAGAAAAAATGAGATTTTTAGATTTATAGTGTTATAAGGGTCCTAAAGTGACTCCAAAACTATTCTTAAACATTTCATATGCATAAAAATATGTAGTGTGAGTAAAATGCTTGGAATGCATGAAGAAAAAATATGTTTAAAAAATGACTAAGTTGATACCACTTCTCTTATATGTAGAAGGAAATGCAGTCAAAATACGTCAGTTTTTCACATGAAACTCCCCCTACCTTTTTGTATATAAAAGCCATGAAATCTATACTCAACAAAATTTTTGCAATAAAATAATCGAATATGGTACTAGAAGATTTTAATCCAAAATCAAGGTAAAGTTGTTAAACCTAGTTCTCCCCTAAGTGTCCAAAATCTTACTTTGTCAATGGTTTTGTAAAAATGTCAGCTAATTGGTTTAAGTTGTCTATATACTCTAGAACTATTTCACCCTTTTGGACATAATCTCTAATGAAATGATATCTAATTTCAATATGTTTACTTCTAGAATGTTGGATGTGATTTTTAGTAAGACAAATAGCACTAGTATTGTCACACTTGATAGGAATGGTATTTACATCAATTCCATAGTCCGTAAGTTTTTGTTTCATCCATAAAATTTGAACACAACAACTACCGACATAAATATATTTCGCTTCGATGGTGGATCATGAAAATAGCATGTTCCCTAAAAAATGACAAGGACCGGAGGTACTTTAACTATCTAACGTGCAACCTCTAAAATTCAGATTCGAGTAAGTAGGCAAGCTAAAGGATGAGTCTCTAGAGTACCAAAGACCTAAATTCGAAGTAGCTCTAAGGTATCCAAAGATTCTCTTAAAGGCTTGTAAATGTGATTCCTTAGGACAATATTGATACCTAGTACACAAGCATACACTAGATATAATGCCGGGTCTACTTGAAGTAAGATAAAGCAAAGAATCAATCATTGACCTATATAATTTTAAATCGACACATTTACCTCCCTCATCTTTGTCAAGTTTTGTAGAAAAACTCATTGGAGTAGCTTGTGGTTTGAGAGTGTCCATCCCAAACTTTTTTGCTGTGTCCCTTGTGTACTTAGCTTCATTGACAAAGATACAATCCTTTCTTTACTTGATTTGGAGACCCAAGAAGAAATTTAGTTCTCCCATCATGCTCATCTCAAACTCACCTTGCATTAGCTTAGAAAATTCTTGACAAAGAATATCATTACCTGAACCAAAAATAATATCATTAACATACATTTGAACTACGAATAGATCTTTATCTTTTCTTTTAGTAAAAAGTGTTGTGTCAACCTTCCCTTTGCAAAAATATTTTTCAATAACAAAATTTGATAATCTTTCATACCAAGCTCTAGCAGCTTGTTTCAACCCACATAATGCTTTTCAAAGTTTGATAACATGGTTTGGAAATTTTGGATCTTTAATACCGGGTGGTTTTTCAACATACACTTCTTCATTTATAAAATCATAGAAAAACACTTTTTACTTCCATTTGTTATAATTTAAAATTATTAAAGTATGCAAAAGCTAAGAGCATTCTAGTGGCTTCCATCCTAGCTACGGGAGCATATGTTTCATCATAATCTATTCATTCATCTTAAGTGTAACCTTGAGCAACAAGTCTAGCCTTGTTCCTCAGTATGTTACCACTCTCATCTAGTTTGTTCCTAAAAACCCATTTAGTACCTATAGTAGATTTATCACTAGGTCTATCAACTAGGGTCCATACTTTACTTCTCTTAAATTGATTTAACTCGTCTTGCCCGACCAATATCCAATATTATCATTTAATGCTTATTTGATACTTTTAAGCTCAATGCATGAGATAAATGCAACATACTTACAAGTATTTCTAAGGGAAGATGTAACACCCCGAACCCGAGTCCGACACCGGAGTCGAACACGAGGTGTTAACAAACTTTGAAAAAATTCCAGACACTGCCCAATCTGTGTACTAGTCGCTTTAAAAATCATATCTTGAGCGTCACAACTCAAAAATCAGTTTCGTGATTTTTCCCTGAAACTAAACTCATATGCCCATCTACATATTTTTTTCTAGAATTTTTGATCGGGCCAATTAGTACAGTTTATTAGTTAAATTCTCCCATGTTACAGGAATCGACTACCCTGACCTTTGCGCATTACGACTTGGATATCTCCTTGTACAGGGCTCCAATACTGATGCCGTTTATTTCTATAGAAACTAGACTCAGAGAGGAATCTATAAATATATGGTATGACTTCTAATTATCTCTGTTTAATTTATAATCAATTTCCAAAGTCGGAACAAGGAATCCAGAACCCGTTCTGGCCCTGTCTCACGAGAACCTGAATATCTCTTAACATACTATCCATATGATTGTTTCGTTACTTTCCTATGAAAGTAGATTCATCAAGGTTTGTTTACATAATTTATTCACTATTTAATTCCCTTCCTACTATTTTTAGTGATTTTCCAAATCTACATCACTGCTGCTGTCAGCATCTGCCTTTAAGGTAGACTTTACCTATTTCATGGTTTCCATGATTCAACTAGCCCTTTTTGCATAAATAGCACAATTTATGATAGTGATTAACCATTCCCATGGCTAATCCTTGTCAAGCATATCCACACCGAATGATTATAACATTGTACTCAAACACTTATAATCCATTTTCGCATGGCTATCCAAAATTATACAAGTCCAAAGGGTCCACGACCCACAACAAACGGGTAGTCCTATACATGCCATTTCGAAGTTCGACCAAAATTGTACCAAAAGGGGGCTTTGATAGTGTGGGCGACTTTGACCTCAAGATCCCGAGTCCGATAGCTGGAGAACCAGAAATCTATAAAACAGAGGAGCAATGGAACGAAGTAAGCAATTTATGCTTAGTAAGTTTTGAGCAAGGAATTCCAGCATAACGAAAGAATAGCACACATTTAGCTAAACGGAATATTTCATAATACACAATTTTCCGATATCAAACTTACTTCACAACGTTAACCCTTATGTACATACACAAAAGACCAACTTAGCCGAAGGCCGGTAGCTCGTTCATCAACTGAGCGAATATTTATTTGTAAGGGCTCGATTAAATTCAACACATACGTAACATATCCCAATATTGGGATGTTTTTCGAGTATTAGCTGAAATTTTACAGCAAGCTCATTCATTACCAAAATCACGTACCTTCGGAATTTAACCGGATATAGCTCCTCGTTCAAGTGCCTTCAGGACATAGCCCGGTTATAGTAACTCATACAATGCCTTCGGGACTTAACCCGGATTTTAAAACTCGCACGAATGCCTTCGGGACTTAACCCGGAATTAGTATCTCGCACAAAGGCCTTCGGGACTTAACCCGGAATTAATAACTCGCACAAATGCCTTCGGATCTTAGTCCGGATATAGTCACTTAGCACAAAGCCTTCGGGACTTAGCCCGGACAGCATTCAATTAATCATGCACATCTAACAATAATTCATGGCACATTCGTATTTCATTTTCATTTGCAAAACTCAAACACAAGGCACATATCATCCTTGCACATTCGGCTCAATAGCCACACATAGAGCATGATTTTCATTTGCTTAAAACATGATTTAATCACATCGTAATTTAAGCTCTCTTACTCAAGAACTTACCTCGGGTGTTGTCGAACGATTCCGCTAACTATTCGACCACTTTTTCCTTCCCTTTATCGGATCTATTTCCCCTTTGCTCTTGAGCTTAATTAAACAAATAAATTGATTTCATCATTTAGGCATCGAAAAGATGAACACAAGGCACTTAGCCCATATTTATACATTAGACATTAAAGTCACATACATGTGAAATCATGCATCAACACAACATATTAGCTAATTTTTCCCCCTTGGCCGAATATGCATGTCTATTTTTGGGGTCGATTTCAACACTTAATACACACATATACACACTAGTAAAGCATCCTCCCCCTTTCCATCAATTTAACACATGCATTGCTCATTAACATGCAAAGTTACATTCGGCCTTAGCACACAACTTGCTAGCCGATTCTTCTCCATTTAGCAACCAATGCACATATGTGCTCACACAAAAATGCTAAAAAGGAGGTTCAAGAATCATCAAGTCATCATCACATGCATCATTAACAAGCTTCATATTTAGCATGCAATGGCATTAACACAACCTCTACCTAGGTCGAATCTTAACTCATCCTCATGTCTCATCACCACCACATCAAACATCAACCAAGAATGATGCATCCATGGTCAAGTGTCATTTCCATCACATAGCAAGATTTAGACCATGGGCTAGGTAGAACTCAAGCTAACAACTAAAACATGCATGCATCTCATGGAACATCATCAAACATACCTTAGCCTAGCTACATGCATGGCCGAACCTCTTCACCTTTCTTCTTCCTTCCTCCTTAAAATTATTGGCCAAGGATGAACCAAAGGATGAGAAATTTTTTTTCTTTGTTTTTCTTTCTAGTTTCGGCAAGTATGAAGATGAGAAAAGGATGAACAAAAATTCTCTCCTTGCTTTTCTTTAGCCCACGGCAATGGGGGGGACAAACAACTACACACACATTTTTTTTTTGTATTCACCATACTCCTTTTCATTATTTTATGCCCATGCCCCTTATTTTATTTGTTTTATCCCAACATTTTATGACACAAATTAACATATTTTATTTGTGCCATACTTATGCCATAATTTCCATAAAAAAAATTGCACAATTGCTCATCATGCCCATCATGGCCGGCCACCTTGTTTTAAGGTGGGAAATTTGACATGCAAATCCACCTATTTCATACTATAAGTTATTTGGCCACTACAAATTAGCCTATAGCATTTGCAAAAATTTTCACATGAGTCACATTTCAAAATTTCACTCACAATTGGCAAAATCAAAGCATGAAATTTTCACACATGCACTTTCACATGAAATAAACATAGGATATAACATCTAATTATTATTGTGACTCGGTTTAGCGGTCCCGAAACCACTTCCCGACTAGGGTCAATTTTGGGCTGTCACAGAAGATCTAGTAATTACCCTTTGGGATGGTTCTCCCAAAATCATACCATCCTTCACATTGTTGAACACTCTTGGATGAGTGACTTCCCTTTCCTCAATTGAAAGTTCTTCTAGAGCATCTTGGTTTGTTCCTGAATTTTGTCATTTGATGATTGATAATCTTTATTTAAAAATTCTGCATCATCATCATCAACACAAAAATCCTTTTTAGAAGGAGCATTAGAGTCATACAAATAACATGTATAAACTCTTCTACTACTAAAGTGCTTTTGTTAAAGACTCGATAAGCTTTAGAATTTAAAGAATAACCAAGAAAATTTCCCACACTTTTTACATCAAATTCACCAAAATTACCTTTCCTATTGTTTAAAACAAAACATTTGCATTAAAAGGGATGAAAATAGCTAACGGTAGGCTTTTTGTTTTTGAAAAGTTCAGATGGAGTTTTCTTAAAATAGGCCTAATCATCACTCTATTAACCACATAGCAAGCGGTGTTTGTGGCTTCCACCCAAAAATATTTTGGTAAATTATTTTCACAAAGCATGATTCTAGCCATTTCCTCTAATGTTCTATTTTTCCTCTCAACAACTCCATTTTGTTGAGAGGTTCTAACTGCAAAAAATTATGGCTAATTCCATTTGAGATACAAAAATTTTCAAAACAAAGATTTAGAAATTTGGTTCCATGGTCACTTCTAATACTACTGGTAGAGTAACATTTTTCATTTTGGTAAATTTTTGAAAATGTGATGAACTTTTCTAAAGCTTCATCTTTAGTACTTAAGAAAAGAACCAAAGTAAATCTAGAATAATCATCAACAAGCCCAAAAGCATATTGTTTTCAACCCAAGCTAGATGTCCTAAATGGACAAAACAAGTTTATGTGAATTAGTTGAATAGCTCTACTAGTTGATACATCATTAATAGGTTTAAAAGAAACTCTTTTATGTTTACCCTTAATACATGCATCACGAACATTATTCACATCAAAGTCAATTTTAGGTAATCCTCGTACTAAGTCATTTTTTAACTAATTTATGCAATATTCATGCTAGCATGTCCTATTTTTCTATGCCATAACGAATAGCTATTCTTATTATTAGCAATAAGGCATAAGCTAGAGTTATGCATATCATCTAGATGAACCATATATATATTTTATCCTATGTCCTACAAGCATAATCTTATTAGAAGCAATGTCAATAACTTTACAACCTTTAGACTCAAATTTGAAATTAAAACCTTTATCACAAAATTGACTAATACTTAGAAGATTATGCTTAATACCGTTTACATACAAGAAATTTTCAATAATGATAGAAGAGTTTTTACCTATAGAGCCTACTCCTTCAATTTGTTTCGTATAGTTGTCACCAAATGTAACTTTTCTTCCACTTTTTGGCTTCAAATTGATAAAGTGACTCTTGTACCGGTCATATGTCTTGAGCATCCACTATCAAGGTACCATAAGCTTTCCTTTGAATAACCCACCTCAAAGCAATGCTCCTTTTCCTACAAATATAGAATTAAGATTTGATTTTTGGTACCCAAATTCTTTTGGCTCCATAAGGATTAGTTCCTACAATTCTAGTCCATTTGGGTATCCATTTTGAAATCAAGCTCTTATCTTAAGAAGTTATAAGTCCTTTAGGGACCCATACAATTTTAATAATTTTTCTCTTGTAAAAATTTTGGGGACCTCTATGTTTATATAAATTAAAGCTATTTTTAAGAAAGTTTTGTTTTGAATTTTCTTATTTTTCTAAAACTTTGTTAGAGTGAGCTTTTTCACTCTTAAGCAACTCAAGTTACTTTTGATGAACCTCATGAGCTTTTGAATGTAAATTATACAAGTCTAAATTTTTATTTTCAAAGTCATTAATAATTTCTTGCATTTTATTTACTTTCTCTTCAAGTTCATGATTGGTTTTGGAAAGTAAGTCATTTTTATTTCTCAATTTTGAAACATTTTTCTTTTGTTTTAACATCATGACCTCAAATTTCAAACCCAGTTCATTATAGGAATCTTGCAACTCATCAAAAGAATAATCATTTAAAGTAGATAGGTTTGAAGTTACCTTAATATCATCTATGGCCATAAGGCAAAGATTGGTTACTTCTTGGTCTTCATTATCTGATGAATCCTCATCACTCTAAGTAGCTACGTGAGGCTTGAGCTTTAGTTTTCTTGACCCTCTTTTCTTCCATTGAGGGCACTTAAACTTGATGTGTCTCGACTTCTTGTATTCATAGCATATGATAAGGTCCTTCTTTTTAGTAGATTCATTATTGAGTCCTTCCTTCTTTTGGAATTGTCTTCCTTTGTTGGACCTCATGAACCTCTTAAATCTTTTTGCAAACATTTCCATCTCTTCATCATCCCCATTATTGTTAGAGTCTTCATCCTTCTCACAAGTTGATTTGAATACAACTCCCACTTTCTTTGGAACTTCTTTGATTTCATTTGCGTTGTAGTTGATCTTCATTTCATACGTCAACAAGGAATCAATGAGTTCATCAAGGGAGAGTGAGTTGAAATCCTTTAAATTTTATATTATCATTACTTTAAGTTCCCAATATGTTGGGAGACTATTCAACATCTTATTTACCATCCCCTTGTTGGGATATGTCTTCCCAAGAGCTTTAAGACCATTGATGATATGAGTGAAGGGATCGGACATCTCCTTGATTCCTTCCTCTAGTTTTGCCTTAAACAATTCATAATAAAGGGTGAGAAGACTTATCTTGGACTCCTTAACTCTACTTGTCCCTTCATGGGTGACTTCAAGATTATGTCATATTTCTTTTGCATTGTCACACAAGGAGACTTTATTGTACTCATTTGGACTAAGAGCACAAAATATAGTGTGCATAGCCTACGCATTTAATTGTACTTATTAATATCATTTTCATCCCATTCACTCTCTTCCTTTAAGAAAATAACACTTTCGACCCTCTTTATTGGAATGGATGGCCCATTAGTAACTATCCTCCAAACTTCATAGTTGTTTGCTTGGTTGAATAGCTTCATTCTTGTTCTCCAATATGAGTATTTGGCATCATTAAATAATCGAGGCCTCATGGTGGACTACCTTTCTCCCAATATAGTGGAATTTTGCTTCAATGCCATGAACAAAATTTCTTGACTTGTAGCTTCTATCTTGAATACCTTGAGGATCTTCTCTCTTTGTGGTAAAATTGTCTTTAAAGTTCTAGTTCTTATACCAATTGTTAGCTCAATGAAGCAATTCAAAAATGCCAAGGGGACTAAATTGGCCTTTAAAAAATTTGGTGAAAGCAAAGGCAAGAATGAAACAATGAACACAAAGAATTTAAAGTGGTTTGACCCAAATTGCCTACTCCACTACCTTAGCATTCCACCACTAAGGATTTTCCAAAATTCGCTAATTTGTTCAACCTTTGAGGATAAGTTTTAACCTTACAAATACTTAAGATTTCTACCCCAAATATTAAGTTTCAAACTCTCTCAAAGAGATACAAATGAGTAAACATAGTGTAACACCCATAACCTGTTTGGTTACGAAGTATTACCAGAGTTTGCAGTAGAAACAAACAAAATTTCAAACATTTCATAACATACCAATATTCATATAAAAAAACAATCACATTCATATTGTCCCATATACGATCCTTCAAGGTCCAAAAATGCATTAGAAACAAGTTGGGACTAAATTGGAAACTCAGAGAATTTTTCAGAAAACATTGAAAAATTTCAAAGCTGTAGGGGTCAAATGGCCGTGTGACTCACACGGCCAAAAGACACGCCTATGTCTTAGGCCGTGTGGGCATTCAAAATGGGGACACACGGCCATGTCTCAACCCATGCCCATGCCCGTGTAACTCACTGACTTGGGCCACACAGCCAAGCCACACTCCTATGTGCAAGGCCCTATACCCCTCAAAGTAACCTCACACGTCCATGTACCAGGCCGTGTGTAACAGCCCATTTTTAGTCAAATCAGAATAGTAGTTTCAAAACCATAATTATAAAATAAAATATTTATTTTAGTATATTTTAATGTTTTTAACATGGCATGATGATTGTGTGGAAATTTCGTTAAGAAATTTTATCGTTTAAATGGTCAATTTGAGAAAAAGGACTAAATTGCGTAAAGTAAAAGTGTTGTTCTATTAGCTAAAGGTATTTAATAGCTATAGAACCTTAAATTAAAGGTCCTTCAATATTAATTAGCCCAATATGGAGTTAGCGAAATTTGGTGGCTTGGTATTTATGTGATTATTAAAGTTATTAAGGGTTAATTTAGTAAATTGGTTAATTTAAGTTAGGTTAAAATAAAACAAAATCAATTAATCATCATCTTTTCACCATATTCAAATGAAACAAAGAGAGAAAGAAGTCGTTTTTGTCTTCAACATTTGACAACCTTAATCTCTTCAATTAAGGTATGATTTTTGTCCCATTTTTAATGATTTCTATGTTTTTGAGATCGTTGCAACTAGGTCTTGCTAGCTGAAGGACTAATTTGCAAAACTTTTAAAGATTTTGAATGATTCCATTGATGAATACATCAGTATTTTGATGTTAGATGATAGATTATGAATGGCTGTTGATAGTTAAGCAAGTTTTATAAAGTGATTTGTAGTGAAAATGGAAAATAGGGATTAAATTAAGAAATGTGTAAAGTTAGTGGTTAAATTGTGAAATAAATGAGAAATATAGGCTACTAGGGGTGTAATATCCTGAATTAGGGCTTAATCAGAATAGTGGTTTCGTGACAACAAATCCGAGATAGAAATAATTATTTTATAATTATTTTGATGATTATGATATGATTGCATGATTGTGTGAAAATTTCGTGATGAAATTCTATGCCTAAAGTGCTTAAATTGAAAGTAGGGACTAAATCGAATAAGTTGTAAAACTTGCATTCTAGAAGTTTTTAGTATGAAATTGTTTTGGAATATTAATGAGGAGGTCTTAAATAGCAATTTGACCAATTTTAAGTTCATGGACAAAATTAGGACATGGAAGGAATTTTTGGAAAGTTTAGTAGTAAGGGTATTTTGGTCATTTAGTTATTAAAATGAATTAAAAACAAAATTAAAAGCCAATTTTTGTCCATCTTCTTCATTAGGCCGAAATTACAAGGGTTCTCTATAGCTAGGGTTTGTTTCAAGCTTCCAAGCTCCATAGTAAGTGATTCCAAGCCCCGTTTTTAATGTTCTTTACATTTTTTGAATCCCAGTAACTCGATTAAGCTTATGTTAGCAATAATTCAACCTAGGGTTTATATTTGGAAAAATACCCATAGGTGAAATTTGTGTATTTTGATGTTTTATGATAGAATATGAGGTTTTAAAATATGTTAGACAACTTGTGCTACTCGGTTTTGAGTGAAAACGAGTAAAGGGGCTTAATCGGCAAAAATACCTAATAGTCACAAGTATATGTTAGAGAGAGAATTTGATGTTGCCATAGAAGGGAAAAGTGATCAGCATGTTATAAAACATAAGAATAAGGAATAAAGTTTAATTCCCGAGCCTAGGGGCAAAAGTGTAATTATGCAAAAGTTTAGGGGAAAAAGTGTAATTTTTCCAAAGTTTGTATTAAATGCTGTTTTGATGAATGTATGTATTAAATAAGATTAATTTGGTATTATAGATCAAGAAAAACAAGATTCAAGTCGTGATCGAGGAAAAGAAAAGATTGTGGACTAAATTGCAAAATCTTTATATTTTAGTACCAAGGTAAGTTCATTTGTAAATAATGTAGCACAAATGTTATTTTTAAGTTATTAATGTTAATTATATGATATGCTGATTTTTAATCGTGAAATATTATGCTTTGTGGTTAATATTGAGTAATATGCAAATTATGTTTACTACTTGATAAATATGAATTACTACCGAGTATCGGTTCCGATATTCCATGGAAGACGGCAAATGTGAGATCGAGGGAAAAAGCTCGTTTGAACCTTAGGAATAGATTAGGATACAAGTGACATGTCACTAGGATGGTTGAGCATCCGAACTCGTTGAGTTGAGTCCAAGTTCACCTATAGATGCGAATGTCCGAACTCGTTGAGTTGAGTCCGAGTTCGTGAGATGTAACTAGGCATCCGAACTTGTTGATTTGAGTCCGAGTTCACTTATGGATGCGAACGCCTGAGCTCGTTGAGTTGAGTCTGAGTTCACTTAGGGGCGGGTTACATGATAGATTGATTACATATGAGGCACTTATGTGCAAATTATCTGTGTATCCGAGTTGTATTCCGATGTGTTCAATGGGTGAAATTTCTAGTGAAATGGAAGAACACTTAAGATGCAAGTGACGTTTTGGTAAGTGTTGTGAAATGGACACTTTGGACAGGTATGTTCTTAACCCTCGGGTTGAAAATAGATACAACAACGATAAGGTGGTAAGATGATGAATGATGTTTAGAAATGTGATATATATTTTGGTGATACCATGCTAAAGTTGTTTGGTATATTTGTATTGTTATGTTACTTGTTATTTACATATGAACTTACTTAGCATTTATGCTTACTCCTTCCTTTTCATTCACTGTAGTTTTGAACAAGCCGGCTCAGGAATCGGGACAGGTCGAAAGTTCGATCACACTATCCAAAGGACTTTTATCTTGGTAAATGGCTTGTACAACTACTTAAGTATGGCATGTATAGCAATATACCTATTTTGTGTAAATAATTTTATGATACGGCCATGTTTAGTTGAGAAAATGTTTGATATTAATAAGTCATGGTGATGGCTAATTTAGATCATGTTTGATATTATGGAAGTTTAACAGGTTATCTAGTTCATAAAAATTCATGGAAAGATGAAACTTGCCTTAAAACAGAATATTGCTGCAGCAATGACATAAATTTGAAAAATCACTAAAAATAGTATAAATGGAACTAAATAATGAGTAAGTTATGAAATTGAATCTTAATGAGTCTATTTTCATGTGGATTAAAAAAAAGACATATAAATTATATTTTATGAGATATTTAAACTTTTGTGAAACAGGGCCAGAGTGATTTCTGGATCCCTTGTTCTGACTTTAAAAATTCATAATAAATTTTACTAAAATAAT
Source organism: Gossypium hirsutum (assembly GCF_007990345.1). Lineage (NCBI taxonomy): Eukaryota > Viridiplantae > Streptophyta > Magnoliopsida > Malvales > Malvaceae > Gossypium > Gossypium hirsutum. The sequence continues at coordinate 66,630,057 of NC_053435.1, forward strand.
TAGAAGTTTTTATTTATATGTACAGATTCCTTATTGAGTCTAGTTTTAATAAAAACAAACCTTATAGTCATTGAAATCTGTATAGAGAGATATCTGATTCGTAATACACATATGTCAGAGCAGTCAAACCCTGAAACAGGGGAGACTTTAACTAATAAACTGTACTAATGGCCCAACCAAAAATTCTAGAAAACAATTACTAAATAGATATATGGTCTAGACTTAGGGAAAATTTACGGATCTTGATTTCGAGTTTCATAACTCGAGATATGATTTTTCTTGTAACTGTGACGCGAGTAGCTAGAAAGCTGTGAATGTAGAAACAAATGATTTGAAGTTCTTAAATTGATAAATTATGTTCGGTAACCCCTCAAGCTCGACTCCGGTGATGGTCTCGGGCGTGGGGGCGTTACATTTACACTGTGTTTGGTTCGCCGTATTACCCAATCCATTACGCCCCGATTACGTGCGTATTACATTACGCCCCTATTCCGGCGTTTGGTTCGCTGTAATAGGTATTACGCGCGTAATCTGTTACGCCCCTAATCCCCAAATTCCCGTGTTTTCCAATCCCTTCCCAAATCGCTGTATTAGCTATTACTTCCGACCTCCCTCCCCATCTCCCTGTTTTACCCTCCCTCCCTACCCGACCCTCTCCTCTTCCGTCCTAATCATTTTCTCCTCCCATTTCCCACTGCTTCCGTTGATTATTCTATCGTCATCGTTTCTTCTCGTCTCGGCGTCTAATTTCCCTTCCCCATTTCCTCCCAACCCTATCTGCGCCGCACACCAAAACTCTCTCTTTTTCTCTTCAATATATTCACAAAATTGGAAATTCCTGATAGCTTAATCCATTGAAAAAAGAGTGAAGCGTTTTTCGGGTCATCACGTAGCATCCAATATCAGGTGAGTTTTAATTCTGACCTAAAATAATCTGCCAATTGTAGTACATGTATCTCAATGTTTTTCCCAATTGTAGATAACCCCTCTGCATGCTTTTCTCTTTACTTTTTTAAGCTTAATCGTCACCTTAAGTGTTACCTGTTTTAGTTCCTACAAGTTAATTCCTGCTGAAATTGCTATTTTATTTTATTCATTGTTGCTTATTTCATCGAGATTATTGTGTATATGGATGCACTGCTTTTAAAGCTGCTTTCATTGGAATTATTGTATAATTGCGCTTGTGGTTTTTTACTCTTCAGTAGTTTAATGCTGATTTCATGGTTATGAATCTTTTATTCTTCAGTAGTTTTAGTTATCGAACGAGGTTATATTAGAAAAAGAACGAAGCATAAAACGAATATTAGACCAAAGAAAGAAAAAAGATGGCAACTGAACATTTGTAATCTGCAATTTTCTCTTTTACTTCCATTGTTGCCTCTGCATAATTTTCAACTTTACTTAAAAGGAAAGAAGAATATATTCCAATAGGGATTCAATTAAAAGGGTAGACCAAAAATGGAAAGGCAGAGATATTGGTCTGGGATTTTCATTTTGTAAAGCTAATTGATGATTGCTCAACTTGTCCACTATCAACCCCTATTTTCTGTCACCAATTAAAAGAAAAAAAAAAGAGTCAATGATTTCATCAAAAGATGTGGCTTTTCATTTGATATCATAGATGTTTGATCCTATTTTTATTAATAAAATTCATCAAAAGAACATTTTCCTTGTGCAAGAATTCTCCATTCAAGACTACCAGAATATATTCCATTTATATGGACAGTGACATAGCCATTAACAATGTCAACTAGAGTTTGCTTTTAAAAATATATAAATACCAAGAATTGTGTTCACCATTGGTGTGCATAAAAACTGAGAAGGAGAGAGGTCTTACATGATGAAAAGAGTCGTGTTTGGTAGCCAATGATGACTTGCCTGCATCTTTCAAAGAGGTTCAAAATCTCTGTATCAACCATGGAAAAGAACCAGAAGCTCTTTGTGAGGGTGCCAGGCAGTCACCTTGGCTAATCTAACAGGTTCTTGTCCCTCATGTTAGACTTTCTCTGCTTTGTCAATTATCTATCTGAAATTATTTATTTTTTTATAAAAAAAGGGGTCATAGTCTGATATATGAACAAACTGGGAAGATTCTCAGGTACTCAAAACTTTGGTATAATATGAAATGACATGTATTTCTGAGTATTTGCATAATCCAAAATAATAGTAATACATTGAAGTGATTTTGATTGAAATGAAGTTTTTGTGTGTTCACTGATCAAAAAGTTATGATAATGAGGCCTTGGCATTGGATCATGATAAAAAGGTAACACTTGTATCATACTAATAAATTCTGCAAATTTACATCTTGTAGATGCCATCAAGTATTGGATGACTTTTTAAATATACAGTGAAATTCTGCTCATTATAAATATTATATACATATATACAGTGAAATTTTGCCTTGCGGACTTCATTTAAATTAAGAAAGCTTACAAAAGACACTCCCTTTCCATTTTTTGTTATTCTTTGCTATGAGTTGGAGAAAGAATAAACAGGAAACTGTTTGCAGATTTTGCTTTATTTTTTCTGTACAGTATGGGGGCTTGGTTCTTTATTAGGAAGAATTATTGTAATGAAAAGAGGACACTTGCTCCTATCCTAACAGCCATTCCCTTTTTTAATGTTTAACAATGTTGCTTCTTTCTCTTTTAATTATCTCTTGGATACTGGCCAAGGAACATCAAATGATGATTACTTTGTTCGATGATAAGCTTTGTCTTAACTATGAACCTCTAGAATCTAGATAATTGCATGCTATTGCTCATGCTATGAACTAGAAATTTTTGGTCATGTTTGATGATTGCATATCTAAAGCAAATGATGTTTCTCCTACATTCTTCAGCCAAATCATTGGCTAAATTAGCTTATCAATTGTTGTTGTCTCCTTTTGAAATTAGGTTTGATGGATAAATTATGAGCATCAAATCACTTTTGAAGTTAGTTTGAATCTTTTTGCTCGGTTGATGATACATATGCCTGCATTGTGTTGTTTGCTAATGGGGATGAATGTGGGGGAATTAGAGGCCAGTGGTTTGTTATGTATTAACTGAGTGCAACTTACTACATGTAGGATGTTAGGCACTGAATTTACTTAATATGGTTGGTTTTATGGTTGTGCCATGACTGCTTCCAGCATTCTTGAAAAACAAAAGAAAAATTATTATCTAGTCTTCTCATATTGTAATGAAAAGAGGACACTTGCTGGTTCGGCCTTTTATTAGGAAGAAAAGGGAGGTGAGAACTAATTACAAATAATGAGGGAAATGAGGAGGCAGTTCAGTGTAGGTTATTGAACTTGGAATTGGGTTTAATGGTTTGTCGCCTGGTATCATACAGAACAAAGAAAATCCAGTGAATCCTTTGAAAGCTATGCAATTGGACTTAATAGTTTCATAGTTCCCTCTTTTTGTGTTCCTGCTTATCAGTATCTGCTATAAGCCTATAACCAGTGGCTAAATGTTTTATTTTTCTTATGTTTTTGCAGTAAGAGAGAGGTTAATAAGAAAGTTCTCAAAGTTCCTGGAATAGAGCAGAAGGTAAGACTACTCTAGAAAGTTAACGGTCCATTTAAGTACTTAAAAGGTGATTGTTGCATAATTTTAAGTATTGATGATTGGTAGGCAAGGGGATTTAACAAACTATCTAGATACTGTTTTGATCGATATCATATTTAAAATATGGCTCATGGATGATGATTGGTGTATGGTTGTTTTGTGCTTTGATATACTATATTTAGCTATAGCATAAATATTTTCCCCAAAAAAAAAAAGGTTGATCCGAGCACTTTTCTCATTACAGGTAACATTTTTCCAACACTTCCACATCGCAGTCGTCCCAGATTTGAGCATTACAGGTTAGTATTGATGTAGTAGGTTCTGTTGTTTCCCAAATGAATATGGTTTTGTTTGTATGTTTGTAATGCTCATTAAAGCTTTTGTTTGTATGGTTATGGTTATTGTTGCATGACCATTGTTCTTTTTGAATTTATCAGCCAAGTTATATGTTTTTACTATTAGGTAACATTTTTTTTAAAGAGCATTATGCCTACAAATCTTTTATGAGATAAATTTGTACATGTAAATGAGATAAAAGTTATATATTTTTATGAAATTATATTACCATTTAAAATGTTATTATCTAGTTTTAAAACTTCAATTTCATTATTAAACTAAATCTTCATTCTTCATTTTATTTATTTTGAAATTGGAAAACCTTAACTAAACTAATCATCAATAAAAAAAATTTTCAATGATCAAACTTTGAACATGCTTTAAGTAACTAATCAATATATTTATACGATATCATTTTAGGTCAATTAATTTGGGTGATTTTAATTAACTAATCAATATATTTAAATGTCCAAATTATAATGAGTTTAGTTATAATCTAACAAATACCAACCTTCAAATTTTACCTCAATTAATTTTACCTCAATTATACATAATATATTAAAATTTAATATAAGTTTTTGAAGAAATTAAATGCTCATGGATTATAATTAACCTTTTATGCACGCAATACATGTTATTTAAAACAAATGTTAATTGATTCAAACATTATTTTTCCCCTATAATGGAAATAATGTTATCTTAATTATAAAAATGGATAAATGGACTGAAATTTATTATTGTCTAATTCTATCTTAGATTTTAAGTCAATTACATTATACATAAAATATTCCTCATTCATAATATGATTTCCCTATAATACATAAATTATAATTGTGAAAGTGTAAGGAAGTTTTTAAAATTAACGTATATATAATATGATAAATAAAATTATACAAATTTTACTTAAAAAGTCAAATTTGGCTGTTAAATTAATAAATTCTATAGAATTCTGAAATTTTAATAATAATAATTTTTTGATGAAAAAATGCTAAACATGTATTTTAAACTTGATACTAGACAGATAAGTAACAATTCTTGTAAAAAATAAGTCCTCTTCAAAGTTATATATATTTTTACAAAATGAAATTACCATTTAAAATGTTATAAAAGTTATAAAACTTCAATTTCATTATTAAACCAAATCCTCATTCTTCATTTTACTTATTTTGAAATAAGAAAACCTTAATTAAACTAATCATCAGTAATTAAATATACTCTTTCATTATTATTTGGGTGATTGATAAAGAAATGAAATTAAAGTTGCAACGATATCATTTAGTAGATAATTTTTTGCTTCGTGTGTTCTAAATTTGTGCTGTTTATTTTTATTTGATAATGTGTAATTGCAACTTCAATTCTTTGATAATGTGTTCTAATTTTAAAATGTTGCAGTAATGGCTCGTCTGCCTTTAATTGCACAAAGTGTGAGGCGTAAAAGAATTAGTATTGCTGTGACAATATGGTTGGAAATCTGTAGAATCGCGATTTGGTTCTTATTTAGAATGGGTGCCAGCCTTAGCCTACATAGACCAAGGATTAGGTCCTATACCGTAGATTTTTATGCAAAATGGGATTATGTGAATAGGCTTGTATATGCTAGTGACGAGACCTGTATTGAACAAGTTAGGATGAATAGAGCTGCCTTTTTTAAATTATGTGAGATGTTAGAATCGATAGGGGGATTGAAGTCGACAAGGTTCATGCTTGTTGACGAGCAAGTAGCAATGTTTTTACATATCATCTCCCATCACCTGAAAAATCGAGTTATCAAGCATCACTTTAGAAGGTCCGGGGAAACTGTTAGCAGAGCATTTCATAGTGTTTTAAATGCTGTCATACGCTTGCAAGATGTGTTATTTAAAAACCCGGAGCCAATTACAGCCGATTCTTCTGACACAAGGTGGAAATGGTTTAAGGTATAGGACTAAGTTTTATATATAGCTTCAACAACATTTACTTGATTTAGATTTAAATTAGTATTCTAACTCAAGGTTTTATATCATGTGATATAGAACTGCTTAGGTGCTCTTGATGGAACCCACATCAAGATTAGGGTTCCAACAGTTGATAAACCTAGATATCGGACGCGAAAAGGTGACATAGCAACAAATATGCTAGGTGTTTGTACACCTGAGATGCAATTTGTTTATGTTCTTCCTGGTTGGGAAGGTTCAGTTGCTGATGGACGGGTTCTTCGAGATGCCATTAGTAGAAGACATGGATTAAAAGTTCCTCATGGTAAAGTGTATAGTTAGAGGACTTTGATTTATTCATTAAGATCACACTTTGTGTGCTGAATTAATCATTTTTTAATATGAAACTTATTTTATAGGTTGTTATTATCTAGTTGATGCTGGATACACAAATTGTGAGGGATTTCTTGCACCATTTAGAGGACAACGATATCATTTGAACGAGTGGCGTCAGGGTTATCAGCCAAGTTCTCCGTAAGAGTTTTTTAATATGAAACATGCCTCAGCACGTAATGTCATTGAAAGATGCTTTGGCTTATTAAAACTTAGATGGGGAATACTTAGGAGTCCATCGTTCTATCCTGTAAGGGTGCACAATAGAATTATTATTGCATGTTGTTTGCTCCATAATTTTATTCGAACCCATATGAGTAGTGATCCCATTGAAGCGAAGGTGGGAGAAGGATTACCTACAATTAATGTGGTGGATGACGATGAACCGAATATCACAAATATTCATCCATCGGATGCTTGGGCTACTTGGAGGATGGAACTAGCCAACCAAATGTTCGATGAATGGCAAGCATCTAGAAATTAGTTTGTGAAACTTTTGTGAAACTTTTGTATTGATTTTTGTATTGTACTAAACTACAGAAATTATAATATAATTTCTTCTAATTCAGCATGTGTTATAATTTTAAATTTTTTGTGCTATGGAACTTTTGATTCATGATATTCAACTTAATTACTTAGATTTTATAAAGTGTTGACCTTTTGAATCATGATATTAAAATAGTAATTAATATAATTTATTTTTTTTTGTTCTTAAGATCATTATGTCAGGTGTTCCAGAATCAAATGCTCAAGCTTCTCGAGGAAGCAAAAGAAAATGGGTTCCCGAGGAAGATGCAGCATTAGTTTCCAGCATGGTGGACCTGCACAATGTTGGAACATTTAATGCTGATACCGGGTTCAAAGCCGGTTATTTGAACGAGTTGGAAAGAATGCTACAAACGGTTTTACCAAATGCAATGTTGAAGGCGAAACCTAATATTGAATCAAGGATTAGGTTACTTAAAAGGGAGTGGTCAATAGTCTACGACATGCTTAATGGCCAAAACAATAGCGGTTTTGGTTGGGACGAGCATAGGCAGCTCGTTGTTGCTGAAGATGCGGTTTGGGAGTCCTATTTAAAGGTAAGATTATTTCAAGTCTTTATTATATTATTTTTACCAAACTTACGACTAATATGATTTCCTCATTTTTTTAGAGTCACAAAGAAGCCGCCCAATTCAGATTTCGTACTTTCCCTTACTATGACCAGCTTACTACCATATACGCAAGAGATCGAGCAACTGGGAGAGATGCTCAAACAGCTGCTGATGTTCTTGAAGAAATACATGCTGATGATGAACGTACTACAGATATGAATGAAGAGAGAAACACATTCTATGACTGCGAAGCTGACGTCTCTTTAGATGACATGGATGTTTCTGGTACGGATCCGCGAGGAGATCGAGACCAAGGGGGTTCCTCATCTTCAAACAAGAGAAAGAAGAAATCTGATGCTCGTGATAATGTGTTTTCTTCATTTAATGAGGCTGCCACTTTGTTCGGGGAGAAAATCCAGGCCGTTGGCGATCAAATCAGTAGGAGTTTTGCCTCCGAGGTGGTAGTTCAGCAGAAGTCAGAACAACATATGGAAGAGAGAGCTTCAAATTTATATTCAGCCTTATGGTCAATTGAAGGTTTAACCGACGATCAACGATATGATGCATTGAGTAAAATTCCCGACCATCCAACTCAAATGATCGTTTTCTTTAGTTTACCTTCAGTTGCCCGATTGGAATGGGTTAGGAGATTTCTTTCTTACCATTAAATATCAATGTTCAAACTTTTTGATGTTGTAAAACTATATAACATATGGATTTTAATGTACAATTTCATTTTCATCTAACCTTTTCTTAATATAAGTTAATTATGTTTATGCATAATATAATTCTCAAGTTATATATTGATTTTAGTAAATTCATATAAGAACATTTTATTATTAAGAATTTTATGAAATTATATATCACTATATAATTATATTTAATATTAATTATTTTAAATTGTATAAATTCATATAAGAAAATTTTTATTATCAAGAATTTTATGAAATTATATATTATTATTAAATTATATGTAATAATTATTATTTTAAATTATACAAATTCATAAACTATAATCATATTAGTTATAATAATTTTAAATTTTATTAAATCATATATTTAATTAAATCATATTTAATATTAATTATTTGAAATTTTCTTTTATAGTATCATATATTATGATTTGAGTAAATTCATAGAAGAATTTTATTTATTAAGAATTTTATTAAATTATATATTTTAATTATAATATATTTAATAATAATTATGTTAATTTATATTTTACAGTATCATATATTATGATTTGAGTAAATTAATATTAAATTATATATTTTAATTATAATATATTTAATAATAATTATGTTTAAATATGATTAAATTATTTATTATTGATATTAATCTTATTAAAATTTAAATAACAATAACAATAATAATTTACCAAAACAAATTTATGCTAATTATCAAGAATTTTATTAAATTATATATTTTAATTAAAATATATTTAATAATAATTATGTTTAAATATGATTAAATTATTTATTATTGATAATAATAATCTTATTAAAATTTAAATAACAATAACAATAATCATTTACCAAAACAAATTTCTGCTAAGGGTATTCTAGTCATTTTAGTTTTTTCATTATGCTATTACACCTCTATTACACTCAACCAAACACAGGATTACTATTACGCCTCTATTCCATTACATTCAACCAAACAGTTGATTTGCTATTACACAGCTTTTCCATTACACCTCTATTCCATTACACCTCTAATCCAATACACCTCTAATCCAATACAGCGAACCAAACGTGCTGTTAGTGGTATCAGAGCAGGTTTAGTCAGTTCTCAGACTACGTGTTGTATGTACGGATTTTTGCTATACATGCCATATGTATGAATTGTGATAGTGTGACGACTTCTGACCTTTTTAAATGAATTTTTATATAGTAAATGGATCCCGATCCAGCTGTGGCAGATGAAGTAGAGAGTAATGCGCCAGCTCCGGCTGAAGGGGCAGCGTCGACTGAAAACCCACCTCCTACTGTTGGTCAGGGAGGAGGAGAAAGGGATCGGGAAGCCTTTCTCCAAATGATGAGTGCGTGGTACACTGAGTTCGTCCGTACGAACCCAAATGTACGACCTCCCCCACCTCCCCCAATTCCTCAACCTATGCCTCCAATGCCTCAAGGAGTGGATATGATAAAATTTCACAGAACCCCCGTTGACAGAATTCGTAAACAAGAGGCTGAAGAATTTAGAGCAAATATTGATGATGATGCAGAGAAAGCAGAGTTCTGGCTTGAAAATTCTATCCAGGTATTTGATGATTTATCTTGTACACCTGAAGAATGTTTGAAATGTGCTACATCTTTGTTGAGAGACTCAGCCTATAATTGGTGGAAGACTTTGATTTTGGTGGTACCGAAAGAGAGGGTAACCTGGGAATTCTTTCAAGAAGAGTTTCGGAAGAAATATATTAGTGAAAGATTTATTGATCAGAAATGTAAAGAGTTTCTTGAGCTGAAGCAAGGTAATATGACAGTCTCAGAATATGAAAGAGAGTTTGTTTGATTAAGTAAGTATGCCAGGGAATATGTTCCTACAGAAGCCAAGATGTGCCGACGATTTGAAGACGGGCTTAACGAAGACATTAAGGTATTTGTTGGGATCCTTGAACTAAAAGAATGGTGGTACTTGTCGATCGAGCTTGCAAGGCTGAAGAATTACTGAAGGAAAAGAAAAAGGTAGAATCTGAAACACGAAATTGGAAGAAAAGACCAATGAGTAATGCACCCTCACAGTAAACCGAAAAGTTAAGAAATATGAATCCTCGTTCCCAAGTTTCAGCTGGGCAATCATATGGAAATTTTAAGAAGCAAAATGTGGGTCCTAAATCTCAGAATACTTCTGCAACCAGTGTAGGGAACTCAAGATTTGTTAAACCCGAGTGCCAGCGGTGTGGTAGAAATCATTTTGGTCCGTGCAGAGCAAATGAATGTTTTCGATATGGTTCTCCGGATCATTTTATTAGAGACTGCCCAGAGAGAGCTGAGAAAGAAAAATTTCAGAGTGTAAAAACTAGTGGTGCAAACTCGAGGGGAAGGTATCCGAGAAAAGCTGGAAGTGAAACAAGCAGTAAGAATGTAGCCATAGATGCAGCAGTTAGATCTGAAGGAAGAGCTCCGGCTAGAACCTATGCTATTAAAGCGCGTGAAGATGCTTCCTTACCCGATGTGATTACTGGTACATTTTCTCTTTATGATACTAATGTTATTGCTTTGATTGATCCCTGTTCTACTCATTCATATGTATGCATGAAACTGGTGTCTAGTATGAATATACCTGTTGCGAACACAGAATTTATGATTAGAGTGTCGAACCCGTTAGGAAAATGCATGATAGTTGATAAAGTATGCAAGAAATGCCCTTTAATGATTCAGGGTCATTACTTTCCGGCCGACTTGATGTTGTTTCCGTTTGATGAATTTGATGTTATTTTGTGTATGGATTGGTTGACATTGGATGATGCTATAGTAAATTGCAAAGAAAAGGTTATAGAATTAAAATGTGAAAGTGGTGAAATCTTGCGGGTTGAACCAGACAAATCAGAGGCAAGATTTAGTATGATTTCTTCGATGTCGGCTCAGAGATATTTGAGAAAGGGTTATGAAGCTTATTTGGCGTATGTAATTAATACAAAAGAAGTTGAAAAGAAAGTTGAATCAGTACCGGTTGTGTGTGAATTTGCGGACGTATTTCCAGAAGAATTACCGGGTTTGCCTCCAGTCAGGGAAGTAGAATTTGGTATTGATTTAATACCAGGAACAGCTCCGATCTCGATTACTCCATATAGAATGGCACCAACAGAGTTGAAAGAATTAAAGTCGCAGTTGCAAGAGTTGACTGATAAAGGCTTTGTGAGATCGAGTTTTTCACCTTGGGGTGCTCCCGTGTTATTTGTGAAAAAGAAGGATGGTTCTATGAGATTATGTCTTGATTATCGACAGTTAAACAAGGTGACAATCAAAAACAAGTATCCATTGCCGAGAATTGATGATTTGTTTGATCAGCTAAAAGGAGCGACATGGTTTTCAAAGATTGACTTGAGATCTGGGTATTATCAGCTGCGAGTAAAAGAGTCAGATGTGCCTAAAACTGCTTTAAGAACAAGGTACGGTCATTATGAATTTTTAGTTATGCCATTCGGGTTGACAAATTCTCCTACTGTGTTTATGGATTTAATGAATCACATATTTCGGCCATACTTGGACAGATTTGTTGTGGTGTTTATTGATGATATTTTAATTTATTCAAAAGATGAGATAGAGCATGCTGAGCATTTGAGGATAGTTTTGCAAACTTTGAGAGATAAGTGGCTGTATGCTAAGTTTAGTAAAAGTGAATTTTGGCTCCGGGAAGTTGGATTTTTGGGTCATATTGTTTCAGGTGATGGTATACGGGTTGATCCTAGTAAAATTTCAGCCATTGTTGATTGGAAACCACCGAAAAATGTAACTGAAGTTAGGAGTTTCTTGGGGCTAGCTGGGTATTATCGGCGGTTCGTAAATGGATTTTCTATAATTGTTGCTCCTATGACTAGACTACTCCGAAAGGATGTTAAATTTGAATGGACGGAAGAATGTCAACAGAGTTTCGAAGAATTGAAAAAGTTATTAACTGAAACACCAGTGTTGATACAACTCGAATCAGGTAAAGAATTTGTGGTGTATAGTGATGCTTCTCTAAATGGTTTGGGGTGTGTCCTCATGCAAGAAGGAAAAGTGGTGGCTTATGCTTCGAGGCAGTTAAAACCTTATGAGAGGAATTATCCTACTCACGATTTGGAATTGGCTGCAGTGGTGTTTGCTTTGAAGATTTGGCGACATTATTTGTATGGTGAAAAGTGCCGAGTATATACCGATCACAAAAGTCTTAAATACTTGATGTCACAAAAAGACTTGAATTTGAGACAGCGAAGATGGTTAGAGTTATTGAAAGATTACGAGCTTGTTATTGATTATCATCCGGGAAAAGCGAATGTGGTTGCTGATGCTTTAAGCAGAAAGTTGTTGTTTGCTTTGAGAGTTATGAACGCTCAGTTGAAAATTTCAGATGACGGTTCGATTCTAGCAGAGTTAAAAGCAAGACCGATGTTTTTACAAGAGATTTCTGAAGCTCAAAAAAATGATCAAGATTTGCTAGCCAAAAGAAAACAGTGTGAAGCTGATACGGGATCAAATTTCAGAATCGGTTCTGATGGTTGTTTGATGTTTAAGAATCGGATTTGTGTACCGAAAAATGATGAGTTGATTCAAAAGATTTTGCATGAAGCACATAATAGTTGTTTGGCGGTTCATCCGGGCAGTACGAAGATGTATAATGACTTAAAGAAAATGTACTAGTGGAGTGGAATGAAAAGAGATACTTCCGAGTTTGTATCAAAGTGCTTAGTTTGTCAACAAGTGAAAGCTGAACACCAGGTACCTTCGGGATTACTTCAGCCTATTATGGTTCCTGAATGGAAATGGGATAGGATTACTATGGATTTTATATCAGGGTTACCGTTAACTCCAGGGAAGAAATATGCCATCTGGGCAATAGTTGACAGACTGACTAAATCGACTCATTTTATTTCGGTACGTACAGATTATTCTCTTAATAAGTTGGCTGAATTGTATATCCGAGAGATTGTTAGACTTCATGGGATACCTTTGTCAATCATTTCGGATAGAGATCCGAGGTTTACCTCACGGTTTTGGCAAAAGTTGCAAGAAGCATTAGGTACAAAGTTAAATTTCAACACTGCCTTTCATCCACAAACTGATGGACAATCAGAGAGAGTAATTCAGATTCTTGAAGACATGCTCAGATGTTGTGTATTGGAATTTCAAGGTAGTTGGGAAAAGTATTTACCGTTGGTAGAATTTGCTTATAATAATAGTTATCAGACAAGTTTGAAGATGGCACCTTATGAAGCATTATATGGTCGTAAATGTCGGACGCCATTGTATTGGACTAAACTCAAGGAAAATCAGATTTATGGAGTTGATTTAATAAAAGAAATCGAAGAAAAGGTGAAAGTGATTCGAGATTGTTTGAAAGCTATTTCAGATAGACAGAAATCTTATGCGGATTTGAAACGAAAAGAAATGGAGTTTCAAGTTGGTGATAAGGTATTTTTGAAAGTGTCTCCATGGAAGAAAGTCCTTAGATTTGGACGAAAGGGAAAGTTAAGTCCGCGTTTTATTGGACCGTATGAAATAATTGAAAAAGTTGGACGGGTAGCATATCGGCTAGCGTTACCACCCGAATTAGAGAAGATTCATGATGTGTTTCACGTATCTATGTTACGCCGGTATCGTTCGGATCCTTCACATATAATTTCACTGACAGAAATTGAACTGCGACCGGATATGACTTATGATGAAGAACCGATTAAGATTTTAGCTCGAGAAGTCAAACAACTAAGAAATAAAAGTGTTGCACTTGTAAAAGTGTTGTGGCAAAAGCATGGGGTAGAAGAGACTACATGGGAACCTGAAGAAACTATGAGAAACCAATACCCACACCTGTTTACCGGTAAGATTTTCGAGGACGAAAATCCTTAAAAGGGGGGAGAGTTGTAATATCTTGAATTAGGGCTTAATCGGGATAGTGGTTTTGTGACCATAAATCCGAGATAGAAATAATTATTTTATAATTATTTTGATGATTATGATATGATTGCATGATTGTGTGAAAATTTCGTGATGAAATTCTATGCCTAAAGTGCTTAAATTGAAAGTAGGGACTAAATCGAATAAGTTGCAAAACTTGCATTCTAGACGTTTTTAGTATGAAATTGTTTTGGAATATTAATGAGGAGGTCTTAAATAGAAATTTGACCAATTTTAAGTTCATGGAAAAAATTAGGACATGGAAGGAATTTTTGGAAAGGTTAGTAGTAAGGGTATTTTGGTCATTTAGTTATTAAAATGAATTAAAAACAAAATTAAAAGCCAATTTTTGTCCATCTTCTTCATTAGGCCGAAATTTCAAGGGTTCTCCATAGCTAGGGTTTGTTTCAAGCTTCCAATCTCCATAGTAAGTGATTCCAAGCCCCGTTTTTAATGTTCTTTACGTTTTTTGAATCCCAGTAGCTCGATTAAGCTTATGTTAGAAATAATTCAACCTAGGGTTTATATTTGGAAAAATACCCATAGGTGAAATTTGTGTATTTTGATGTTTTATGATAGAATATGAGGTTTTAAATTATGTTAGACAACTTGTACTACTCGGTTTTGAGTGAAAACGAGTAAAAGGGCTTAATCGGCAAAAATACCTAATAGTCACAAGTATATGTTAGAGAGAGAATTTGATGTTTCCATAGAAAGGAAAAGTGATCAGCATGTTATAAAACATAAGAATAAGGAATAAAGTTTAATTCCCGAGCCTAGGGGCAAAAGTGTAATTATGCAAAAGTTTAGGGGCAAAAGTGTAATTTTCCAAAGTTCGTATTAAATGCTGTTTTGATGAATGTATGTATTAAATAAGATTAATTTGGTATTATAGATCAAGAAAAACGAGATTCAAGTCGTGATCGAGGAAAAGAAAAGATTGTGGACTAAATTGCAAAATCTTTATATTTTAGTACCAAGGTCAGTTCATGTGCAAATAATGTAGCATAAATGTTATTTTTAAGTTATTAATGTTAATTATATGATATGCTGATTTTTAATCGTGAAATATTATGCTTTGTGGTTAATATTGAGTAATATGCAAATTATGTTTACTACTTGATAAATATGAATTGCTACCGAGTATCGGTTCCGATATTGCATGGAAGACGGCAAATGTGAGATCGAGGGAAAAAGCCCGTTTGAACCTTAGGAATAGATTAGGATACAAGTGACATGTCACTAGGATGGTTGAGCATCCGAACTCGTTGAGTTGAGTCCGAGTTCACCTATGGATGCGAATGTCCGAACTCGTTGAGTTGAGTCCGAGTTCGTGAGATGTAACTAGGCATCCGAACTCGTTGAGTTGAGTCCGAGTTCACTTATGAATGCGAACGCCCGAGCTCTTTGAGTTGAGTCCGAGTTCACTTAGGGGCGGGTTACATGATAGCTTGATTACATATGAGGCACTTATGTGTAAATTATCCGTGTATCCGAGTTGTATTCCAATGTGTTCAACGGGTGAAATTTCTAGTGAAATGGAAGAACACTTAAGATGCAAGTGACATTTTGGTAAGTGTTGTGAAATGGACACTTTGGACAGGTATGGTCTTAACCCTCAGGTTGAAAATAGATACAACAACGATAAGGTGGTAAGATGATGAATGATGTTTAGAAATGTGATATATGTTTTGGTGATACCATGCTAGAGTTGTTTGGTATATTTGTATTGTTATGTTACTTGTTATTTACATATGAACTTACTAAGCATTTATGCTTACTCCTTCCTTTTCATTCACTGTAGTTTTGAACAAGCCGGCTCAGGAATCGGGACAGGTCGAAAGTTCGATCACACTATCCAAAGGACTTTTATCTTGGTAAATGGCTTGTACAACTACTTAAGTATGGCATGTATAGCAATATACCTATTTTGTGTAAATAATTTTATGATATGGCCATGTTTAGTTGAGAAAATGTTTGATATTGATAAGTCATGGTGATGGCTAATTTAGATCATGTTTGATATTATAGAAGTTTAACAGGTTATCTAGTTCATAAAAATTAATGGAAAGATGAAACTTGCCTTAAAACAGAATATTACTGCAGCAATGACATGAATTTGAAAAATCACTAAAAATAGTATAAATGGAACTAAATAATGAGTAAGTTATGAAATTGAATCTTAATGAGTCTATTTTCATGTGGATTGAACAAAACAGGCATATAAATTTTATTTTATGAGATATTTAAACTTTTGTGAAACAGGGCCAGAGTGATTTCTGGATCCCCTGTTCTGACTTTAAAAATTCATAATAAATTTTACTAAAATAATTAGAAGTTTTTATTTATATGTACAGATTCCTTATTGAGTCTAGTTTTAATAAAAACAAACCTTATAGTCATTGAAATTCTTTATAGAGAGATATCTGATTCGTAATACACATATGTCAGAAGAGTCAAACCCTGAAACAGGGGAGAATTTAACTAATAAACTGTACTAATTGGCCCAACCAAAAATTCTAGAAAATAATTAGTAAATATATATATGAGTCTAGATTTAGGGAAAATTTACGGATCTTGATTTCGAGTTTCATAACTCGAGATATGGTTTTTCTTGTAACTGTGACGCGAGTAGCTAGAAAGCTGTGAATGTAGAAACAAATGATTTGAAGTTCTTAAATTGATAAATTATGTTCGGTAACCCCTCAAGCTCGACTCCGGTGATGGTCTCGGGCGTGGGGGCATTACATTTAGTGGTATGATAGTAATTCGGCTAGCTTGGGCGTATTTGGAATTTCATTAATTTGTGATTTTATGTAATAATGACTAAATTGTGAAAAATGTGAAAGTTTAGGGGCAAATGTGTAAAATATCCCTAATGTATATTTTGGATTGAATTAAATAAATAGTTGATTAAATGAGTTAATTTGAATATGTTTAGATCAAGAAAAACTGAATTCGAACTAGGATCGGGAAAAAACAAAAGTTATCGAGTAATCGACCTGATTCACCATTTTAATATCCAAGATAAGTTCGTATGTAATAAGCACTGTTATAATTATGTTTTAATGCTTTGATATTACATAAATTGTATATACGGGACTACAGTCATGTTCAACGACAAATCAGCTATATATGGCACTTAGTGTACGATTTAACATAGCTTTGGCTATATATGGCACTTAGTGTGCGAGATCGAGATAGCTTCAGCTATAAATGGCACTTAGTGTGCGAGATTGAGATAGCTTCGGCTATATATGGCACTTAGTGTGTGATTTGAGATAGCTTTGGCTATGTACGACACTTAGTGTGCGAGATATTAAATATTCAACGATATTCCGAATATGTATAAGCTTGTTATGGATTGGTACAGGTATGTACATACATAGTATGAGCTTTAAATTGAATAAGTTATGATGTTTACATATAAGCATATGAATAAGCATGTAAAATGCTTGTTAGAAATCATGAATTCCATGTTAATATGTTTAAATTGATGAATAGTGTATTTTTGATTAGTTAAGTTTATATCATATGAGCTTACTGAGCTATAATGCTTACTTTGTTTATTTTCCATGTCTTATAGTGATTTCATAGCAAACTCAGATTCGGGGATCGTCGAAGACTACGTCACACTATCCAACCATCATTTTGGTACTTTTGATCCCATGGTTTGGTCATATGGCATGTATAGGATTATAGTCATCGTGATATGTATCTTTGTAGTGAGTTTTGCCATTTGGAAATGGCTTACGAATGGTTATGTTTTAGTAATGATGTTGGACAAATGAATTGGAATTGTAAATGTCTATATTTTTGTTTATATATATAGCCATGGGTGATGGCTTAACTTTGGTATAATTGGTATATTTGAATTATGTGTATTTATATGCTTATGTCTTGTGTTTAATGAGTTGGTTGTGATGATTGATGATAATAGGCATATTGAGTATTAAATGAACGATTTGTGAACTAGTATGTTTACGAAATTGAGCATAATAATTTAGATTTGTAAATGGTCTTGTAACACCCCGTACCCGAGACCGTTGCCGGAGTCGGACACGAGGGGTTCACAGACTTTAAACCCCTTATAAAAATAATTTTCCAGACACTGCCCAATCTGCGTACTAGTCGCTTTAAAAATCATATCTTGAGTTTCACAACTCAAAAATCAGTTTCGTGATTTTTCCCTGAAACTAGACTCATATGCCCATCTACGTATTTTTTTCTAGAATTTTTGGTCAGGCCAATTAGTACAGTTTATTAGTCAAAGTCTCCCATGTTACAGGGATCGACTACACTGACCCTTGCGCATTTCGACTTGGATATCTCCCTGCACAGAGCTTCAATACTGATTCCGTTTGTTTCTATGGAAACTAGACTCAGAGAGGAATCTATACATATATGGCGTGACTCCTAATTATATCTAGTTAATTTGTAATGAACTTTCAAAGTCGGAATAGGGAGTCCAGAAACCGTTCTGGCCCCGTCTCATGAGAACCTCAATAACTCTTAACATACTGTCCATATGATCGTTTCGTTACTTTCCTATGAAAATAGATTCATCAAGTTTCGTTTACATAATTTATTCACTATTTAATTCCAATCCTACTATTTTTAGTGATTTTCCAAATCTACATCACTGCTGCTGCCAGCATCTGCCTTTAAGGTAGACTTTACCTATTTCATAGTTTCCATGATTCAACTAGCCCTTTCTGCATAAATAGCACAAATCATGATAGCGATTAACCATTCCATACCAAATGATTATAACATTATGCTCGAACATATATAAGCCATTTTCGCATGGCTATATACATTAACCAAAATATTCTTCCGCCACTAGTCTATTTTATACATGCCATAAGACAATCCGAAACATAGCAGTACCAAACAGTGGATAGTGATAGTGTGACTAGTTGCTGACGATCCCCGAGCCTGTAGCTTCGCAATGAGATCTATAAAACAGAGGAAACAGAGTAAACGGAGTAAGCATTACAATGCTTAGTAAGTTTTAAGCAGTGTCAACAGATAACAATCAAATTATAACATAGTTGTTCGTATTTTTATTTCACTCTTCCTTCGGGCATACCATCCCTTTACCGAATCTGCACATCTCATCATATACAATAGGCAGATAAACTTTCACATAAAAGTGAGCTCATGTGACATAGATATATCGTATGATTTCACATCACCTCTCACACTGATCCGATGTCACATAATCATAGGAATAGTCTCATAGATTGCTCTCGTATGCATCACATAACTACCTTATGATTTAGTGCAAATCAAGCTCACATATAAACTTGGAGTACATACCTGTTTAACCTTTCGCATTGAATATATTTATAAGCAATTCTTATTACGAAGTCTTACCCGGACATAATCTCCACACGAAGTTATCCGGTCTTACCCGGACAAAATCCCCACACGTAGTCATCGGGTCTTTAGAGCTCGATATAGTACAAGCACGAAGCTTAAGGACATTAATCAGTGATAATATTCTCGCATAAAGCCTGCGGGGTTTTAACCCGGATATAGTACTGACACAAATGCCCTTCGGGACTTATCACATTTATGCACTTTCACATCCATCACATTGGCCACTCGGCCCTGTCACATATATACACTTTCACATTCATCACATCGGCCATTAAGCCTTATCACGCATATACACTTTCACATTCATCACATCGGCCATTAAGCCTTATCACATACATATACACTTTCACATTCATCACATCGGCTATTAGGCCTTATCGCACATATACACTTTCACATTCATCACATCGGCCATTAAGCCTTATCACATATATATACACTTTCACATTCATCACATCGGCCATTAGGCCTTATCACATATATACACTTTCACATTCATCACATCGGCCATTAGGCCCTATTCACATATATACACTTTCACATTCATCACATCGGCCATTAAGCCTTATCACATATATACACTTTGACATTCATCACATCGGCCATTAGGCCTTATCACAATTTAGAATTCACATATGGGTTTAATCAATAGCTTATAAGCAACTAAAACAAGTTTATCAAGGTTTACAACACAATCTCAAATTCAGCACAAGCTGTTTTTCTGAGCAATAGTCACTAAATTATTTATAACTGGAGCTACAAAACTCCAAATCACTTTCCGTAAATTTTTCCTGAATATAGACTCGTATGTCTTCCATCCATAAAATTTCCAGAATTTAGGTTTGGCCAATCAATACCAGATTTTTTCTTAAAGTTTTCCCCTGTTTCACTGCTTGACTAATCTGACCACTCTTCACTACGAATCAAATTTCTCATTATCAGAAATTCCTTTGCTTACACGGTTTCTTTTATAAGAAACTAGACTCATTAAGCTTTAATTTCATGTCTCATTCAGCCTCTAATTCAAATCCATGAATTTATGGTGATTTTCTAAATTCATGTTACTGCTGCTGTCCTGAGCAGGTTTATCACAAATTTACTCTTCTGACATATCCTTTCAGCACTTCATAATATCATATCCATTTGGCCACATATCATATCAATAACTTACCTATACTTCATAATAACCATTAGGCTATATGCATAAAGATTTACAATAGAGTTATGATTCTTTTAATATGTGCTTAACATATCATACTCAATCACATTATAGGCTTTAATACTTAAAACTTACCTCGATCGCTAATGTACGTCAATTCCGACTATTCGACCAATTTCCCTTTTTCCACGATCCGACTTTGTTTCCTTGAGTTCTTGAGCTAATGAACCAAATTTAAACTTATCACATCACTATTGTGTAAAACCACATTCGATTATATTATAATTCGGTTAGCAAGAAATACACTTATTCCTTATAACATTTAGCTTCGAGATCACCACCTCAATCATCTCAAGTACCAAACATGCATTAATACTCTCTTTAGTACAATTTCGTTACTTTAACTAAATACTAAACATATCCTTTTGCTTATCTATACACATCCGCATTTTAACTCATACCAATCATAACAAATAGCATAATATTTGTTAACATATAAAATTATGGTTGACATTACATCATTTACTTCCACTAACCATTTAAGCATAACCTAAGCGCATACATTGCATTGACAAACCAAACCAAAATATCCAATACATAGTCAAACATATAATTGTTATTTCACTCCTTTTCGAACTAATTTATAAAATGCATTCTCAAAGCCATAGCATATCATACATGAAACTTACCAAAGATGAATTAATCATAAGCTATTTATAGTACCTTAACCAAACACAACAACTAACTTCACACATATTTTTTCTATGCAAGTACCAAAGTCGAATCAGCTAAATATACTTATGAATATATATCATCATCGAAATCACCTAAGCTTAGACATCATTTCTTAATTCCAAGCAAGTTGCCGAATGCAACCTTACTAAATTTCATGAATTCAAATCATGGATTCAATATACCATTACCATGAAATCAACAACCAAAAATTCATAGACAATTAGGAAAAATCACATAAATCGTAACACAAAAGGCATTCATCTAACACTTGATTTTAAATTCTAACATCAAACTCAAATTTCTTAGCTCATCAACTCATGGCCGAACATCAATTATTCACCAAAACAAATTTTAACTCATGGGTTTTAGAGAAATTTAAGTAAGGGATTCAATGATACTAAAATTAACAAAACAACTTGAATTTCACCTTGAATTGTTGCTTCCAAATGGCCGAAACTTCAAAGCCACAAAATTTATTTTCTTTCTCCTTTGTTCGGCCTCCAAGATGAACTACATGCATGTTCTCTTTTTTTTTTCTTTCTAATCTCAAGTTACGGCAATGGTAGAGTGAGGATGAACCACCTTTGTTTTTATCACCCATTTCTTCTTTTAATTATTCTTTCTTCCATAATATAAAGCCACTAACTATTATCATGCTAAAATGAAATGCATATAATATCTATCAACTATCATTATGGCCGGCCACTAATTAAAAGTGGTCCATTTGACATGCAAGTCCCTCATGTCAATAACTCATGCATTA
Source organism: Gossypium hirsutum (assembly GCF_007990345.1). Taxonomy (NCBI): domain Eukaryota; kingdom Viridiplantae; phylum Streptophyta; class Magnoliopsida; order Malvales; family Malvaceae; genus Gossypium; species Gossypium hirsutum. The sequence continues at coordinate 66,651,997 of NC_053435.1, forward strand.
TTGGCCACTTTAAATTTCACCTATCACATTATCAAGTCTTATCACATGGGTCCTTTCTTATAAATTAACACCGCCTTGATAAAAATCAAGGCACGAAATATTCACACATACAAATTCCACATACAATAAGCACAGAATATAACATCTAATTATTTTTGTGACTCGGTTTCGTGGTCCCGAAACCACTTTCCGACTAGGGTCACTTTAGGGGTGTCACAACTCTCCCCCCTTTAGGGATTTTTGTCCTCGAAAATTGGATAACGTCCTCTTATTGAATTATATTCATATAAACATTAGCTCATCGATAGCTATTGTAATTCATTATTGATTTCGCATCGATCTATAAAATCATTTTCTTATCTTAAAACAAATACATAAACATTTCTACAAGTATGCACAAATATCTCATTTTCTTGATTTCATAAGCAATAATCACTTAATTTAATTCATAAATGCATTTCAAACACACATTAAGCACATATTAACATGTATAATTCACATCATCAACCCACATATTTGTAACCCACATTTTCATTCATGTATAAGCTGTAACCCAACCGAAAGTACACATATACTCAATATTCGTCTTAACTCATTTCCAAAAGAAAAGTCAACTTCCACGTACCTGAACATTTAGTTCATTTAGCACATTCAATCATAGTTAACGTTACCCGTATACAGTCGAATAGGCATAAAGCCTAATGTAATACACTAGCTTGAGATTTATTCTAGCGCATAACTCGTATATCCAAAATTATCAACATTCATCAAAAATTCTTTCAAACTTTCGAATGTCGAAACTTAATCAAAATAATTTCTTGAACAAGATTAACAAAATAGTGTCCATTCAGCAATAGCACATATAACTCTTACAATGCCATATCCTAGATATGGTCTTACATATTCTCACATATCGAGTCAATGCCATGTCCCAGACATGGTCTTACACACTATCTCAAATCAATGCCTTCGTCCCAAACGAGGTCTTACATGAATTCCACTTCACACACTTAGTGCTCACTGACCGATCTCGCACTCATAGTGCTCGGTTAAAGGAAATTCGCACACACACAGTGCCTCTAATTATTCACATACATAGTGCTCTTATGCATTCGTTAATACACATTGATATGACTTAACCAAGTCTATAAACATCATGTATGTGCACTTTTAAACATATCATCTCATTTAAATTTGAATTCGTATAGTAATGAATACTTAAACTTTGCTCAAATTACCGGCACGAAGCCTACTAGGCACGAAGGCCCGAATACATGTCACCAGCATGATTGCTCTAAGGGACCTAGCCCGGATATAACACCAGCACGAATGCTCTTCGGAACTTAGTCCGGATACCTCACTAGCACGAATGCTCTTCGGAATTTAGCCCGGATTTAGTAACTCGCACCAATGCCTTCGGGTCTTAGCCCGGATATATCAACTTGCACAATTGCCTTCGGGTCTTAGCCAGGATATATCAATTCGCACAAATGCCTTCGGGTCTTAGCCCGGATATAATCACTAGCTCAATTGCCTTCGGGACTTAGCCCGGATATCATTCAAATGCTCACGCACACATATATCAACAATCATGACACATCCATATTTCACTTTCGTTACTAAGGCTCGAACACAAAGCATTTATTAAACCTTTCCAATTTCAGCTCAATAGCCACACACAAAAAGCATGATTTCAATTGGCTTTATAACATAGTAGGGTCATTACTCGAAGACTTACCCCTTTCCACTGTCCGAAATCGACTCGGTAAGGTCGCACCCTTAATATAAATAATTGATAGAGAATATATATATATAGTGGGTTCGCACACATAGTGCTTAATAATCAACCACGCACACTTAGTGCCATGTACTTTAAACTCGCACACTTAGTGCCATGCATTTCAAGCCCGCACACTTAGTGCCAATCTCACAACCGTGAATACTTATTGCCCGCACACTTAGTGCCAATCTCGCAACCGTGAACACTTATTGCCCGCACACTTAGTGCCAATCTCGCAACCGTGAACACTGATTGCCCGCACACTTAGTGCCAATCTCACAACCGTGAACACTTATTGCCCGCACACTTAGTGTTGAAAACCAACCACTCTATACGCTTCACTGCCTTTTTACATTCGACAATTTCGTCTCTACATACATATACACATATAGCAATACACATTAGTATATCATTTACATTACTTGAATACAAACACAACATGCTTATCGACCATTCAACTTCCAGTTCCATAGCCACATACAAAAATCACATTTATAGTCATAACACTCTTTCAAAATTGCATCACTTATACCCTTATAATTCAATCCAAATCGAAATTCAAATACGAGTACATGATACGTACCTGATCAACTTAATAATTTAGGCATATCTAAGTGAAGTTATATTGCAAATTCTCATAGTCAGAAGCTTGCTACAGCTCGATCGGGATCAAGATTCATTGCAATACAGCAAACACATTTTAATAGCCAAAAATCATCACACTATCATTTTATCACTTTATGGCATGTATAAATAGACTCACGCGTGCTACGTTAGTCCTAGAATCGACTAAACCGTAGCTCTGATACCAATAAAATTGTAACACCCCGTACCCGAGACCGTTGCCGGAGTCGGACACGAGGGGTTCATAGACTTTAAACCCCTTATAAAAATAATTTTCCAGACACTGCCCAATCTGCGTACTAGTCGCTTTAAAAATCATATCTTGAGTTTCACAACTCAAAAATCAGTTTCGTGATTTTTCCCTGAAACTAGACTCATATGCCCATCTACATATTTTTTTCTAGAATTTTTGGTCGGGCCAATTAGTACAGTTTATTAGTCAAAGTCTCCCATGTTACAGGGATCGACTACACTGACCCTTGCGCATTACGACTTGGATATCTCCCTGCACAGAGCTTCAATACTGATGCCGTTTGTTTCTATGGAAACTAGACTCAGAGAGGAATCTATACATATATGGCGTGACTCCTAATTATATCTAGTTAATTTGTAATGAATTTTCAAAGTCGGAACAGGGAGTCCAGAAACCGTTCTGGCCCCGTCTCACGAGAACCTCAATAACTCTTAACATACTGTATGATCGTTTCGTTACTTTCCTATGAAAATAGATTCATCAAGTTTCGTTTACATAATTTATTCACTATTTAATTCCAATTCTACTATTTTAGTGATTTTCCAAATCTACATCACTGCTGCTGCCAGCATCTGCCTTTAAGGTAGACTTTACCTATTTCATAGTTTCCATGATTCAACTAGCCCTTTTGCATAAATAACACAAATCATGATAGCGATTAACCATTCCATACCAAATGATTATAACATTATGCTCGAACATATATAAGCCATTTTCGCATGGCTATATACATTAACCAAAATATTCTTCCGCCACTAGTCTATTTTATACATGCCATAAGACAATCCGAAACATAGCAGTACCAAACAGTGGATAGTGATAGTGTGACTAGTTGCTGACGATCCCCGAGCCTGTAGCTTCGCAATGAGATCTATAAAACAGAGGAAACAGAGTAAACGGAGTAAGCATTACAATGCTTAGTAAGTTTTAAGCAGTGTCAACAGATAACAATCAAATTATAACATAGTTGTTCGTATTTTTATTTCACTCTTCCTTCGGGCATACCATCCCTTTACCGAATCTGCACATCTCATCATATACAATAGGCAGATAAACTTTCACATAAAAGTGAGCTCATGTGACATAGATATATCGTATGATTTCACATCACCTCTCACACTGATCCGATGTCACATAATCATAGGAATAGTCTCATAGATTGCTCTCGTATGCATCACATAACTACCTTATGATTTAGTGCAAATCAAGCTCACATATAAACTTGGAGTACATACCTGTTTAACCTTTTGCATTGAATATATTTATAAGCAATTCTTATTACGAAGTCTTACCCGGACATAATCTCCACACGAAGTTATCGGGTCTTACCCGGACAAAATCCCCATACGTAGTCATCGGGTCTTTAGAGCTCGATATAGTACAAGCACGAAGCTTAAGGATATTAATCAGTGATAATATTCTCGCCTAAAGCCTGCGGGGTTTTAACCCGGATATAGTACTGACACAAATGCCCTTCGGGACTTATCACATTTATGCACTTTCACATCCATCACATTGGCCACTCGGCCCTGTCACATATATACACTTTCACATTCATCACATCGGCCATTAAGCCTTATCACGCATATACACTTTCACATTCATCACATCGGCCATTAAGCCTTATCACATATATATACACTTTCACATTCATCACATCGGCTATTAGGCCTTATCGCACATATACACTTTCACATTCATCACATCGGCCATTAAGCCTTATCACATATATATACACTTTCACATTCATCACATCGGCCATTAGGCCCTATTCACATATATACACTTTCACATTCATCACATCGGCCATTAAGCCTTATCACATATATACACTTTGACATTCATCACATCGGCCATTAGGCCTTATCACAATTTAGAATTCACATATGGGTTTAATCAATAGCTTATAAGCAACTAAAACAAGTTTATCAAGGTTTACAACACAATCTCAAATTCAGCACAAGCTATTTTTCCTGAGCAATAGTGACTAAATTATTTATAACTGGAGCTACAAAACTCCAAATCACTTTCCGTAAATTTTTCCTGAATATAGACTCGTATGTCTTCCATCCATAAAATTTTCAGAATTTTAGGTTTGGCCAATCAATACCAGATTTTTTCTTAAAGTTTTCCCCTGTTTCACTGCTTGACTAATCTGACCACTCTTCACTACGAATCAAATTTCTCATTATCAGAAATTCCTTTGCTTACACGGTTTCTTTTATAAGAAACTAGACTCATTAAGCTTTAATTTCATGTCTCATTCAGCCTCTAATTCAAATCCATGAATTTATGGTGATTTTCTAAATTCATGTTACTGCTGCTGTCCTGAGCAGGTTTATCACAATTTTACTCTTCTGACATATCCTTTCAGCACTACATAATATCATATCCATTTGGCCACATATCATATCAATAACTTACCTATACTTCATAATAACCATTAGGCTATATGCATAAAGATTTACAATAGAGTTATGATTCTTTTAATATGTGCTTAACATATCATACTCAATCACATTATAGGCTTTAATACTTAAAACTTACCTCGATCGCTAATGTACGTCAATTCCGACTATTCGACCAATTTCCCTTTTTCCACGATCCGACTTTGTTTCCTTGAGTTCTTGAGCTAATGAACCAAATTTAAACTTATCACATCACTATTGTGTAAAACCACATTCGATTATATTATAATTCGGTTAGCAAGAAATACACTTATTCCTTATAACATTTAGCTTCGAGATCACCACCTCAATCATCTCAAGTACCAAACATGCATTAATACTCTCTTTAGTACAATTTCGTTACTTTAACTAAATACTAAACATATCCTTTTGCTTATCTATACACATCCGCATTTTAACTCATACCAATCATAACAAATAGCATAATATTTGTTAACATATAAAATTATGGTTGACATTACATCATTTACTTCCACTAACCATTTAAGCATAACCTAAGCGCATACATTGCATTGACAAACCAAACCAAAATATCCAATACATAGTCAAACATATAATTGTTATTTCACTCCTTTTCGAACTAATTTATAAAATGCATTCTCAAAGCCATAGCATATCATACATGAAACTTACCAAAGATGAATTAATCATAAGCTATTTATAGTACCTTAACCAAACACAACAACTAACTTCACACATATTTTTTTCTATGCAAGTACCAAAGCCGAATCAGCTAAATATACTTATGAATATATATATCATCATCGAAATCACCTAAGCTTAGACATCATTTCTTAATTCCAAGCAAGTTGCCGAATGCAACCTTACTAAATTTTCATGAATTCAAATCATGGATTCAATATACCATTACCATGAAATCAACAACCAAAAATTCATAGACAATTTAGGGAAAATCACATAAAATCGTAACACAAAAGGCATTCATCTAACACTTGATTTTTAAATTCTAACATCAAACTCAAATTTCTTAGCTCATCAACTCATGGCCAAACATCAATTATTCACCAAAACAAATTTTAACTCATGGGTTTTAGAGAAATTTAAGTAAGGAATTCAATGATACTAAAAATTAACAAAACAACTTGAATTTCACCTTGAATTGTTGCTTCCAAATGGCCGAAACTTCAAAGCCACAAAATTTATTTTCTTTCTCCTTTGTTCGGCCTCCAAGATGAACTACATGCATGTTCTCTTTTTTTTTCTTTCTAATCTCAAGTTACGGCAATGGTAGAGTGAGGATGAACCACCTTTGTTTTTATCACCCATTTCTTCTTTTAATTATTCTTTCTTCCATAATATAAAGCCACTAACTATTATCATGCTAAAATGAAATGCATATAATATCTATCAACTATCATTATGGCCGGCCACTAATTAAAAGTGGTCCATTTGACATGCAAGTCCCTCATGTCAATAACTCATGCATTATTTGGCCACTTTAAATTTCACCTATCACATTATCAAGTCTTATCACATGGGTCCTTTCTTATAAATTAACACCGCCTTGATAAAAATCAAGGCACGAAATATTCACACATACAAATTCCACATACAATAAGCACAGAATATAACATCTAATTATTTTTGTGACTCGGTTTCGTGGTCCCGAAACCACTTTCCGACTAGGGTCACTTTAGGGGTGTCACAGGTCTTTTGATGTTTTGTGAAGATCTAGGTTGGCATGAAATTATATGGTTTATTATGGTATTTAGTGAATTGTAATGATGGGTAATGAAATGGTATGGAATATGTTTGGTATGAGATTGATTTAATGTCTATTAAGCCTTGAGTTGGTGCCTTTGAATTGTGGTGTAGGTGCATGAAATTTGGGTGGAAAATTGGCTTGGTAAATAGCATATTTTTGTCCACACACGCCCCAACTGCATTTGACACATGGTCTTGTTACACGGCTATGTGTCCCTCGGTGTTGAAATTTAAATTAAGTCAGTATGCTCCACACGGCCTCACACATTGGCATGTGACTTGGCCGTGTGGTATAAGTCAGTATACCCTACAGGTTTGGCACGGCCTAACACACGGCCTGACACACGGGCATGTGTGGTCATTTGTAGGGCACACGGGCTAAACACACGGGCGTGGGGTTGGCCATGTGACCCAAGTCAGTATGCTCACTTGTTTAGACAATGGATAGGACACAGGCTGGGACACGGCCTTGTGTTCTCATTTTGAATGTTCACATGGCCTGTGACACAAGCATGTCTGGTGGCCGTGTGAGACACATGGTCTAGCCATGTAATAGTCCAGTTTAGACCCTAGTCAGAATAGTTGGTTCTAGACCACATATGCGAGTTAGAAAAATACTTAAATATTATTTTTCGTGCTTATGATGTGTGAATTAGTATGTGTGAAAGTTTCGCATGAAAATTTAATCGTTTGTGTGATTAATTTAATAAAAGGACCTAATCGCGTAAAATGTAAAAGTTGCTTGCTATATGTTAAAAGTGCCTATTTGATTTGGCTTATTAATTGTAAGGTCCTTATGTGGTTATTTGACCATTAGAAGTTTGAATAGACATTAATAACCATCCATTAGGTGATTTTATAATGGTTATTAAAGGGTAAATTAGTAAATTATTTATTAAATGAATTAAAATAAAACAAAGGCATGAAAATATGGTCATCTTGTGTTTATAATCAACCAAAAATCATAGTGAAAGAAAAGAAAAGGAGAGTTAGGGTTTCAGCACACACAAGGCTTAATTCAAGGTTCGTTTTTTATTCGTTTTCGATAATTTCTACGTTTTTGTGATTGTTGCTGTGTTTTACTAAGCCCATGCCTTAATTTCTGATTTTTATGATGAATTTGAAATATGCCATGGATAAATTCATGAGTTTTATGTTGTTATATGATGAATTGTGAAAGTTTGATGTTGGGTTTATATGTTTTGTCTTTGGATTTTTTATGATTGTGAGTAAAATGTGTAACAAGATTGGACAACTCGCCAAGTTGATTTCCGAATGACCACAAGGTAGCCTGCCAAGCAACACTGAATCTAACCCAAGGGAGCAACTCAACACAATTTCCATTCAAGATGAGAAAGGGCTAGTTCCAGAACCAAGGCTAGAAATGGGGGTATGCATAGGTAAGGATGAGGTCGGCCACAATGAGCCAAAGCCGGTGGTTACAGAATATAAACCTCACGTGCCATACCCCAATGCGAGAAGGAAAGACTGCTTAGACAAACAATTTGGTAAATTCCTTAAACTTCTAAAGAAATTGCATATTAACTTACCGTTTATTGAAGCCCTTTCACAGATGCCAAACGTAGTCAAGTTTTTAACGAAGCTTCTGGCAAATAAACAGAAGTTAGATAAAGCATCGCATGTGGAGCTGAAAGCGATCTATGATAAACCGTAATTCATACATATTTTTATCCTATTTTTAGCATATTTTATGGATGATTTTTCCCTAAAATTGGTGAATTTGATGCTCCTAATGCCTTAATTTCATGTTCTATACTTAAGTGAGCATAAAAGAGTGAAAGGAACAAGAAACGGGCCAAAAATAAAGAAAATGGGCCAACATACAAAATCAACACAGCCTAGATCTCCTCACACGGGCAAACCACACGGTCGTGTCAATTTGGTAGAATCAAAGCACGACTTACACGGGTTGACCACACATCCATGCCTATTTAACAGGCTTGACCACGGCCTGAAGTAATCGTACACGGGCATGTCCCTGTCGAGCCTAAGTTTAGTCCAACTCAGAAAAGGCCAATTTTAAGGGTCTTAGGCATTCTAAAGCCTATAAATACACCCTAGAGAAGGAGGAAAGAGGACACACAGGGTGGGAAGCAGGGAACTGGTCAAGGAAAGCCGATCGATCCATATCGAAAGCTGGATTCATCATCAAGACTGAACATCTTCCCTCAATTTCCCTTCAGAAGTTTTGGGTTTTCTTTATGTTTTGTATTCATTATTCTTCTGAGATGTTTACCTTTTTAGTTATGAACTAAAACCCCTAAATACGTATGGGGAATGAAACCTAAGAAAGGTCTTGTTATTATTATCTGAACTGTATGATAAATATTTGACTTGTTCTTAATTATGTGTTCTTAATTCTTGTTTTGTTATTCCAGGATATTGATTCAAGTTAAGCTCTTATTCGGAAGAGGAATAGACCCTGTCTAAGAGTACATTTGTCATAATTTTGCGGAGTTGGTTGCGCGCCTAGAGATGGGATGATAAGATTTTGCCGGATTAGGGTGAAACCTAATAAGGGGACCCATAGATCGAGTTAATGCAACCCTAGGGAGTTAATTAGAAAGAGATTTCAATTATTCAACCTAGGGTTAGACGTTGTTAGTCTCGAGAGGGATAATAATATAATTTAGGGATTTCTACGAATCAAGTCAAATGAATAAATCGTCTGATTCAGATTCAAATAACAAGTGAAGTCTAGGTGGACTTTTCCTTAGGTATTGTCTTAATTCAATCATTTTTCCAAAAGTAATTCCCTAATTCTATTTTCTGTGAATTCTTAGTTTAGTTAATTACTTAGTTAAACCAAACCCCATTATTCTTAGGATAGAAAATAAAAAGCCAATTATTACTAGTACTTTTAGTTCCTTTGGGTTCGACAATCCGATCTTGCTAAAGCTATACCACTGTTCGATAGGTACACTTGTCTTCATCATGATAATAGTTAGTTTCAAGAACGACTTTTTATAAAAAAAATTAAAACCTATTACGAATATCACGTATCAAGTTTTTGGCACCGTTTTCGGGGAACTAAGATAGTAGGAACACTTTATTTTTATTACTTTAGCCATTTAGTTTTTCTTCAATTTAAATTTTATTCTAATTTTTATTACTAATTCTTCTTTTTCCCTTTTTCTGGCACGGTCTTATAGTTTATGACTAGAAGAAACCCGTCAGGACCATTACTTTTTGACAGTGAGATCGATCGCACAGTTCGCAGAAACCAAAGAGAAATAAGGTGAAGCTTAAGATACACAAAGAACGAGCAAGAGGACGATATTCAAACCACAACCGAGGAGATGGCTGAAAACCAAGAAAATCTGCTACCTCCTGCGACTGCTGTTAATCAGAATCCTACTCCGCGTACTATGTATGATTATGCTAAACCTAATTTAACAGGAACTGAGTCAAATATAGTTAGACCTGTTATTGCTGCAAATAGTTTTGAACTAAAACCTAACACAATTCAAATGATACAATAGTTTGTTCAGTTTGATGGTTTGCAAGACGAGGATCCCAACGCTCACATGGCAAATTTCCTAGAATTTTGTGATACCTTTAAAATTAACGTCGTTTTTTATGATGCCATTCATCTTCGGTTGTTTCCCTTTTCATTAAGGAATAAGGCTAAACAATGGTTGAACTCATTACCACGAGGGTCAGTCACTACTTGGGAACACATGATCGAAAAATTTTTATTAAAATATTTTTCGACTGCTAAAACGGCTAAATTACGTAATGATATCTCTTCTTTTGTGTAGATGGATTTAGAAACACTCTACGATGCATGGGAGAGATACAAAGACCTTTTGAGAAGGTGCCCTCACCATGGGTTACCGCTTTGGCTACAGGTTCAAACGTTCCATAATGGCCTGAATCCTTCGACTCGGCAGATTATTGATATAGCCACTGGAGGAACTATCAATAATAAGACCCCTAAGACGGCTTACGAATTTATTGAGGAGATGTCACTGAATAACTATCAGTGGCAAGTTATGAGAACAAAGCTGACAAAAGCAATTGGTGTTTTCAACCTCGACGCGGTTACTATGCTATCTAACCAAGTAGAACTCTTAAATAAAAAGATTGACAGTTTGTGTGGATCTACTAAGGTACATCTAGTGATGAGGTACGATTCGAATGGAGGAGGAGCGTGCACAGAATATCAACCCGTCAACCCTAGCATCGAGGAGGAACAAGTCCAATATATGGGTAACAATAACTCTAGATCCCAAAATAACCCATATAGTAACACTTATAATACAGGTTGGAGGAACCATCCCAATTTCTCGTGGGGCGGTCAAGGAAATCAAAGGCCACAACATCCTCCAGGCTTTCAGCAACCACCATACCAGCAGGAGAAAAAGTCGAACCTTGAGGAGATGCTAACCAAATTCATCTCGGTGCCAGAGACTTGTTTTCAGAATACCGAGACAGCATTTAAGAATCAACAAGCATCAATCGAAGGGCTCGAAACTCAGATTGGACAGCTTGCCAAGTTGATTTCTGAACGAGCACAAGGTAGCTTGCCAAGCAACACAGAATTTAACCCAAAGGAGCAACTCAACGCGATTACTAGTCAAGATGAGGAAGGTTTAGTCACACCTGAACCAGAACCAAGGCAGGAAACTGAGATAAGCAAAGGTAAAGGTGAGGTAGACCACAATGAGCAGAAACCGATAAGTACAGAATACAAACCGAGCGTGCCATACCCTAATGTGACAAAGAAAGATCGCTTAGATGAACAATTTGGTAAATTTCTTAAACTCTTAAAAAAATTACGTATTAACTTACCGTTTATTGAAGCTCTATCGCAGATGCCAAATGAAATGAAATTTTTAAATGAGCTTTTAGTAAATAAGTGAAAGTTGGACGAGGCTTCGTATGTGAAGCTAAACGCAGTTTGTTCAGCTATTCTACAGAATAAACTACCCAACAAACTAAAAGATCCAGGGAGTTTTACAATTCCTTGCTTAATTGGTAGTTTAGATGTTAATAATGCATTAGCTGATTTAGGGGCTAGTATTAACGTCATGCCTTACAAAATGTTTAAACAACTAGGTCTTGGGAAACCCAAACAGACTAGGATGAGCATTAAATTAGCACATAAATCTATAAGATTTCCTAGGGGTATTATTGAATATGTGTTAGTTAAAATCGATAAATTTATATTTCCCGTTGACTTCGTTGTTCTAGACATAGAGGAGGATAGCAACACTCCTTTGATTTTAGGAAGGCCCTTTTTAGCAACTACTAGAACGATTATTGATGTTGGCACAGGTGAGCTCACACTTCATGTGGGAGATGAAACAATCACCCTTCAAGCTCAAAATTCCAGCACCACATCGAAAATTGAAGGTGATTGTCTAAACCATTCTACTAAAACTTACAATATGGTGCAACCTACTTTGTAAGAAATGAGTTTGAAGGAAGTACATGAGCCATTTTCAAGTAATAGTAGAGGACCTATTCATGAAGAACGAAGGCTACAAATCGAGGAGCTAGATGAATGGCGAACACATAAACCGAGAACACACGATAAACCAAAACTACGCCAAAACAAGCTCAATACCATTCCAAATCAACTTAAGGTTGGAGATAAAGTTTTATTAGATGCCGCAGATTCTCACATTGTCACTACCAAAACGAATGAAGAAATCCCTCTTACGATACTTAGCATTTTCCCATTCAGTACAGTCGAGGTAAGTTATCCCAAGTTTGGCACTTTTAAGGTAAACAATACCCGCCTAAAACCTTATTTTGATGAGATTCACAGTAGGAATGAGGAGTATAAACTCCTCGAACCACCATAACCATTCAATGGAAAGGTAAGTCGAGCTTAAACTATAAATAAGCGCTTCTCAGGAGGCAACCCGAGCACTAACTGTATTAAATTCTTTAAATTTTAGTGTTTAAAACCTAACTTCCTAATGGAACTCTTGAATACAGGTTTACCACACAGACACGGCCAAGCACACGGGCATGCATAGGACCATGTGGAAACAGGGCAAAGATTTTCCCTAGCACGGGCTATGATAAATCGCCACGATCGTGCGACATGGCCGTGGGTGAACCTGCCAAAACAACACGGGCATGCAACATGCCCGTGCCTTGAAACCGTGGCCGAACCTGTCAAATTAACACGGGTGTATGACATGGCCATGCCAAGCAACCATGGGCGAACCTGCCAAAACAACACGGGCGTGTGCCTTCCCACACGGGCATGGGAGAAGCGAACGGAGATCGACACAGTCATGCAACGGGCTGAGCTTAGAGCACACGAGCGTGCCCCACAGCCGTGTGCCCCAATTTCTCTATAAACACTTATTATTTATTTTATTTTATTTTTATCTCTATATTTTGAAATTATTTTTTATTTACTATTTTATTTCCTTTTAATACTATTTCATCCTGAGTTTTTACAATTTCTATTCTTCGGCTATTTCATTACGAGTAATTATGTTTCAGTATACCTCCTAAAGAATTCCTGATTTGCTCACAGTCAGAAAAAGCCCCAAAGCTCATCCTCGCATATGAACTAAAAACTCCACTGAGAAAGGTTCTCCACGACTACCATGTCCTGCTCGACCACGACCATAGCTACCACCAGATATAATATTCTTTTGACGCAGGACTTATGGACTAACGAACCTCTACTACCGCCGGAGTATCTTCCTCCACCCTCACGCCGATTGTTCTCTAAAACTCCAGTTCAAGGAAATTCATTCATCACTCAAGAAGTTTTATATCTCTCCCTATCTTATATTTATATTCTTTTTTATATTTCTATCTTTGTACATTGAGAGCAATGTACATCTTAAGTGTTGGGGGTATTCATTTCACTATCAGAAATATCCCTGAATGATTGCCTTATTCTCTTGAAAAGCTCTCATATCATGTTTAGGATAAATTTTGATTGATTTATGACTTTTATTGATATATCTTGAATTAAAACATAGGCATTTATGCATTGATTGTTTAAACTTTAAGACATTAGGGAATCAAGCATGATAAGTTGATTTTTGAAGAATTAAAAACTTTTAGGTTCTTTCCTTAAGTTTAGGTATTACCTTGAGTTGGAATTCACAAGTTTAAACATCAAAAAGCCTAATTTTTGTGAAACCTTGAGCCTTTAGAGCATCTATTATTTCTTTCATGCTCACTTTCATTATGAGTGTGTCAGTATTGAATTGTTATTCTAGAACTTGCTTGATTATACATGTCAAAACCACACCATTTGATTTGATATGTCAAAATGATAAAGGCACTTAGGTTTAACCCACTCACTTTATAAAATCCTACCTTCAAAACAAACCCTTAGTGAACCCTCTTGAGCCTAACAACCTATTCATTGATTTACCTTCGATATTAACCCATAACTCATTATTGTTGAAATCCCCTAAATTAATTTCATCCCTATTTTTGTCAAGATTTGAGTTTGAATAATTTCTTAGCTATGTTTTATTCTATTTTGTAATTTGACTTGTTTAGAAAAAAAATACATGTATATATATTAGTAGTAGTGATCTTCCGAGCTAAAAAGTTAAATTCCATATTCTGAGAAAAAGCTCTGTTGTACGCAATTGATGACTAGTCATTTTTCTAGTTAGGAAATTTTTCAATTCAATCTCGATTCTAATCCTTTCTTTCAGCTTGTGACTATACCCTTTAACCAAAGCCACGTTACAACCCTCTAAAGACCTTTTGATTGACGTTTCATCTCAATTTATAGTGTATAGTGGTGGAGATTTGATTTTCATGCAAGCCTATGGTAATGACTTTTCATTATTGACTATTAAGTGTTTCATTTATTGTCCTTAAACACCTCGAGTGATTTGAGTGAATCTTTAGTGAGGATGTGAAACTCTGTGATATTTTGAATCAAGGGTAATTACTTAGATGAGGGGAGACACCTAAGTTTTCATGATAAAATACTCAACTTGGAATGTTTGAAACTTTGATGTTCTTTCAGTTGAATTTTCAATGTATGATTACCTATGGATTATTTTGAGATATTATCAATAGAAAGTATAAGTTGTGAAGAATTTATTTTGATTATGAGTTGAGGATTTTGCTTGAGGACAAGCAAATGCTTAAGTATGGGGGTATTTGATAAATCGTAATTCATACATATTTGTATCCCATTCTTAGCACATTTTATGGATGATTTTTCCTTAAAATTGATGAATTCGATGCTCCTAATGCATTAATTTCATGTTTTATACTTAGATGAGCATAGGAAAGTGAATGGAATGAGAAATGGGTGGTTAAAGAATATAAACCTCGCGTGCCATACCCCAATGCGACAAGGAAAGACCGCTCAGACAAACAATTTGGTAAATTCCTTAAACTTCTAAAGAAACTACATATTAACTTATCGTTTATTGAAGCCCTTTCGCAGATGCCAAACGTAGTCAAGTTTTTAAAGGAGCTTCTGGCAAATAAACTGAAGTTAGATGAAGCATCGCATGTGGAGCTAAACAAAGTCTGTAATAAACCGTAATTCATACATATTTTTATCCCATTTTTAGCACATTTTATGGATGATTTTTCCCTAAAATTGGTGAATTTGATGCTCTTAATGCCTTAATTTCATATTTTATACTTAGGTGAGCATAGGAGAGTGAAAGGAACGAGAAACGGGCTAAAAACAGAGAAAATGGGCCAACGTACGAAATCAACACGGCCTGTATCTCCTCACACGGGCAAACCACACGGCCGTGTCAATTTGGCAGAATCAAAGCACGACTTACATGGGTTGACCACACACCCGTGCCTATTTAACAAGCTTGACCACGACCTGAAGTAATCAGACACAGGCGTGTCCCTGTCGAGCCCAAGTTTAGTCCAACTTGGAAAAGGCCAATTTTGAGGGTTCTTAGGCATTCTAAAGCCTATAAATACACCCTAGAGGTGGAGGAAAGAGGACACACAGGGAGGAAAGCAGGGAACTGCTCAAGGAAAGCCAATCGATCCATCTCAAAAGCCAGATTCATCATTAAGACTGAAGATCTCTCCTCAATTTCCCTTCAGGAGTTTTGGGTTTGCTTTATGTTTTGTATTCATTATTCTTCTAAGATGTTTACCTTTTTAGTTATGAACTAAAACCCATAAATACATAAGGGGAATAAAACCTAAGACAGGTCTTGTTATTATTATCTGAATTGTATAATAAATATTTGACTTGTTTTTAATTATATGTTCTTAATTCTTGTTTTGATATTCCAGGATATTGATTCAAGTTAAGCTCTTATTCAGAGGAGGAATAGACCCTATCTAAGAGTACATTGGTCATAATTATACGGAGTTGGTTGCGCGCCAAGAGATAGGATAACAAGATTTTGCCAGATTGCCAGATGTTGTTAGTCTCGAGAGGGATAATAATATAATTTAGGGATTTTTATGGATCAAGTCAAAGGAATAAATCGTTCGATTCAGAGTCAAATAACAAGTGAAGTCTAGGTGGACTTTTCCTTAGGTATTGTCTTAATTCAATCGTTTTTCCAAAAGTAATTCCCTAATTCTATTTTCTGTGAATTCTTAGTTTAGTTACTTAGTTAGTTAAACCAAACCCCATTATTCTTAGGATAATAAAAAGCCAATTATTACTAGTACTTTTAGTTCCTTTGGGTTCGACAATCCGGCCTTGCTAAAGCTATACTACTATTCGATAGGTACACTTGCCTTCATCGTGATAATAATTAGTTTCAAGAATGATTCTTTATAAATAATTAAAACCTGTCACGAATATCACATATCAGTCTGCTAAGCCATTCTATAGAATAAGCTGCCTAACAAACTAAAAGATTCAGGGAGTTTTACAATTCCTTATTTAAATGGTAGTTTAGACTTTAATAGTGTGTTGGCTGATTTACGGGCTAGTATCAATGTTATGCCTTACAAATTATTTTAAAAAGTAGGTCTAGGGAAACCCAAACAAACTAGGATGAGCATTCAATTAGCAGATAAAACTATCAGATTTCCTAGGGATATTATTGAAGATGTACTCGTCAAAATCGACAAATTTATATTCCCAGTTGATTTCGTTGTTCTAGACATAGAGGAGGATAGCAACGTCCCCTTAATTTTAGGAAGGCCCTTTTTAGCAACCGCCAGAACAATTATTGACGTTGGCACAGGTGAACTCACACTTCGTGTGGGAGACGAAACAATCACCCTTCAAGCCCGTAATTCGAATAACACATCAAAAATCAAAGGTGACTGTACAAATCATCTGGCTAAAACTAACCAAATAGTTCAACTTTCTTTGCAGAAAACAAGTTCGAAGAACATACATAAGCCAAGCAACAACAAAGAACCTATCCATGAAGAACGAAGGTTACAAATCGGGGAGCTAGATAAATGGCGGACACATAAACCGAGAAAACATGATAAACCAAAACCATAGCATGAGGAGCTTAATTCCTCCAAAAATCAACTTAAAGTTGGAGACAAAGTACTACTCGATGCAACAGATCCTCGAATCGCTACTTTTGAACCAAAAGAAGAAACCCCTCTTACGGTAATTAGTATTTTTCCATACGGTACGGTCGAAGCACGACTCACATGGGTGGACCACACGCCCGTGCCTATTTAACAGGCTTGACCACGGCCTGAAGTAATCGTACACGGGCGCGTCACACGGGCGTGTCCCTGTCGAGCCCAAATTGAGTCCAATTCAGAAAAGGCCAATTTTGAGTGTTCTTAAGCAATCTAAAGCCTATACTAGAGGAGGAGGAAAAGGGGACCATAGAGGAGGAAGCAGGGAACTGCTCAAGGAAAGCCGATTGATCCATCTCAGAAGCCGGATTCATCATCAAAACTGAAGATCTCCCCTCAATTTCCCTTCAGAAGTTTTGGATTTTTCTTTATGTTTTGTATTTATTATTCTTCTAAGATGTTTACCTTTTTAGTTATGAACTAAAACCCCTAAATACCTAAGGGGAATGAAATTTAAGACAGATCTTGATATTATTATCTGAATTGTATGATAAATATTTGACTCGTTCTTAATTATGTGTTCTTAATTCTTATTTTGATATTCCAGGATATTGATTCAAGATAAGCTCTTATTTAGAGGAGGAATAGACCCTATCTAAGAGTACATTTTTCATAATTAAGTGGAGTTGATTGCGTGCCTAGAGATAGGGTGACAAGATTTTGCCGGATTAGGGTGAAATCTAATAAGGGGATTCATAGATCGAGTTAATGCAACCCTAGGGAGTTAATTAGAAAGAGATTTCAATTATTCAACCTAAGGTTAGACGTTGTTAGTCTCGAGAGGGATAATAATATAACTTAGGGATTTCTACGGATCAGGTCGAATGAATAAATCGTTCGATTCAGAGTCAAATAACAAGTGAAGTCTAGGTGGATTTTTCCTTAGGTATTGTCTTAATGAATCGTTTTTCCCAAAAGTAATTCCCCAATTCTATTTTCTATGATTATTAGTTTAGTTAATTAGTTAGTTAAAATAGACCCCATTATTCTTAGGCTAGAAAATAAAAAGACAGTCATTATTAGTACTTTTAGTTCCTTTGGGTTCGACAATCTGGTCTTGCTAAAGCTATACTACTGTTCGATAGGTACACTTGCCTTCATCGTGATAATAGTTAGTTTCAAGAACAATTCATTATAAATATTTAAAACCTATCACGAATATCACGTATCAAGTGTCATTGCCGTGTGAGAGACACGGCCATAGATACGGGCGTGTATCAGGCCATGTGAAAACCCCTTTAGGTTCGAATTTAGAATTTAATTCACACGGGCTCGGGGCACGGGCGTGTCCCCTTATGCTTAGACCGTGTGAACCACACGGACCATCAGCACGGCCATGTCATAATGGCCACACGGGCGTGTTGCCCTTCCACACGGGTGTGTGCCCTGTTTCAAGGGTCATTTTTTTATTAAGTCGGTTTAAGGACCTAAGTTGGTTCCGAAGGGTTTCCAATGAAAATTTGAGGAATCGTAGGCTCATATTAAGGAGTTTAAACAAAATTAGTAAAATTTTTAAATTTGATCAAGGCTTGGTGACTTACAAACATTCGAATGTATGTATTAAGTCTAGTAACGCCTCATATTCTATCCCAGCGTAGGGCACAAGTGTGGGGTGTTACAAAATTGACCACACGGCCTAGCACATGAGCGTGTGGCAGGCTGTGTGGTACAAGTCAGAGTGTTACACGGGTAAGGACACAGGCTAGAACACGGCCGTGTTCCTCACATTGATTGCCCACACAGCCTAAGACATGGGCATGTCATGTAACACTCCAAACCCAGCCTAGACGCTATGGTCGAATTTGTTATGTCACATTGGAGTTTGTTTTGAAAAGCATAGTTCCGTTGGAAAAATTCTATTTTATGATAAAACCTCATTATGATTTTGACAAGCGAAGATATCTTGTTCATTATTAAAACTACGGTTTGTTTAGTAAAACGTAAGTCATCTTAGATTGTTATTACCCTCTCTTGAAAAAAAAGTGTTTGTTGCGGAAGCTTTTAAAACAAGTTGCGTAAGCGTGATGGTTGAAAATTGTTTATCTTTTGAAAACTTGAGTCCTACTGCTAACAGGTATAAACTAATATAATTAAATCCCAAAATTAAAAATAAACATAAAACGGCCTTATTACATAAAATTACCCAAAATAACTTCAATTATAATATTAAAAATTACTAAGTCGGGTGGCCACCACTAAGTCCTTCGTCACATCGAATCGCCTAAGTCTGGGGTTTCCCTGCATAGCAAATAGATGGGTGAGTTTACGAAAACTCGGTGTGTGAAATCCCACAATAGCAATCAAGTAGAGAATATACAATTTGGGCCTAAGCCCTTTCAGTCTCAGTTAGGGCCTTAGCCCTTATCAGTAACAAAAGCAGTCTGGGCTTGAGCCCATCTCAGTAATAGTATCAATGGGGCCTAAGCCCAATACAGTATTAGTACAGTATGCAATCAGAGAATCCAACCCAATCCAACCTCTATACACCATATCCGTACCAACCCTACACACCATGTGGGGATAAAATTGACCCACCCATCCCTATACACCAAATAGGTTACGGTACTAAAATAGTATATTTATAGCAGAGCTGCCAGTAATAGGCTTATAGCCTTTCAGTACACTTCCTCAAAAATCATATATCCCACCCCATGTAATGCAACATAATACAGACGTATATATAGTAAAAGATGGCATGCTCAAATAGTCATACATCACATAAGGGTATATATATCAGTCATTTACAAAAATAAGGGTCCGAGTACACTTACCGGCCCAATAGTAGGTCCAAATTCATCTTGGGCGACCCGTGCAACCTTAACAGTCAATCGGTGATAATAGGCCCACAGCCTATATTACGGGCCCACATGCTCGTATGGCCCACATAGCCCAAAATGGTCTTAACCGTGTGGTTCACACAGCCTAGCCCAAAACTAACTACACTTTTGTGTGATTCTTTCCATATGGGGCCCACAAGCCCATTAGGCTTTCATGGCCCAACTCGGCCCAAAATGGCCCAGTATCGTTTCGACCCACGAAAATGCTCATGGTCATCCCGTTGGCCACACGGCCATGTTTTGTCACATGGCCTACCACACGGGAGTCCACACGCCCGTGTGGTGTCGACAACCTATTCCGATTTTTCAGTTTTTTGGCTTTTTAGCTTTTCGGCTTTTCAGCCTTTGCAGTGTTACATCTAATGGCAGTGTTACACACACTTTTTTGCAAAAAGAGTGCAATTCCCATGAACACCAACCTTGATTGAACGCTTAAGGTTCCTCACCCCTTTAGTTGTTGCCGAAGATTGATTATAGGTTCTTATAGATCGAAAACAAAAATTGTGACCGATTCTAGAGAATGGAAAACAATTGATTCACAATCCCCAACAAGATAACCGCTACAATGAGGTAGAACTAGCACCACCACTCTCCACCCAAATCGGCAAGGAGGAACAACAGAAAGTATCAGTTCTTAGAAGGTCAATGTAGGAGCACTATCCGGCCAACAAGGATTAGATTGCACCAAATGGTCCCCAGTAAGATTCGGCTACCATTCCAGCACAAACAAAAGAGAACAAAATGAAGCAAAAGGAATCAGCTACTGAAAAAGAGACCAGGCAGTAACCAAATTCGGCACTAAGTGCCTGTGATCGATTTTGGCACAAGGAGAATTCTACTTTCTGCCAACAACTAACACCCTCTACTCCTTGATCCATTCCACAATTTTCTCCCCATAATCCTCCTTGAATTCGGCTACACACTCCCCACTCCCCCTCAAACTCTCCCACTTTCCATGAGTTACAGAATCCTACTAGCAAACAACCTCTTACATAGCGCAATAGCAAAAAGACACCCCTTGCACGCAGGAAGACTCGAACTCAAGTCCCGTATCATTAGTAACACGCCACAATCCATTGAACAAATAGGCCTTTTATGACATAATTTGCCCTCAATTAATTAAGAGCCTAACATCAAGCAGCAAAGGTTTTATTTAGTAAAAACCAAAAATTTTACTAAAGTCCAGGTTTGAACCCATGACTTCTCACACTTCTCAAGACCTTTAACCATCAAAGTAAGCAAGCCAAACGTGTAACACAACACACAATTTAATCCTTAAATATTTGGGCGTTACATGTCATCTGGTCGTGTGAGCCATATGGCCTACTCACACGGGCATGTGACCCTTATATATGATAAAAAAATTAAATTTTGAGAAAAATTCTCTGAGATCATGGTTTAGTCCCGACTTGTTTCTAAAGTTTAAATTGGGCCTCGAGGGTCTATTTAAGAGACGGTATGATTTTTTCGAATATGAATAGTAAATGACATGAAATGTTTGTAATTGTTCTATAAATTTTGGTAATGCTCCGTAACCCTGTTTTGGCGACGGATATGGGTTAGAGGTGTTACAGTGGAGGAGAGAAAATGAAATATAGGAGAGGAGAATGGAAGAGAAAAAATTGGTCGTTTTCCTTAGCTATTAAGGACAGCATGCAATATCAAAGACGGAAGAAAAATGGAGGAGAGTGAAATAAGGAAAAGAAAAGGAAATGAGGGGGACAATGGGAGTGAAAAGGCGAGTAAAGAAGGGAGGGTCGGGCCTGAGTTTTAACATTTTTATCCAGGTCGGGCTTGGGCAAAATTTTAGGCACTTTTTTTAGGTCGGGTCGGGCCGGGCCCGGACCTAGCAAACGAGGCTAAATTTTTAGTTGAGCCTGGCCCGAACCTGGCTTGACCCGGCCCATGCACACCTCTAAGTCCAAGTATGGGTACCTGGCTCAATTGTTGTGGACAACCAAGGTAGTGAACAAAATGCTACAGTTCTAAAAGGAAGTATCAGTACTTTTAAAGGTATTGATTATAACATCCCGATTTTGGGTCTATTCGAAACAATGGTTTTGGGACCACGAATCTGACATAGAAAAATTTATTTTTATGGTCTACAATTTTATGGAATGATTTTCTGAAAATTTCGTTCAAAATTTTTGACATTTGGGCACTCAATTTGATCAAAAGAACTAAATTGTAATAAGTGAAAAATGCGAGTTCCATAGGTTAAAGGAGTCAAATTGTTATGAAATTTTAAATTGGAGGTCCTTAAATGGTAATTAGACCATTGGTTAAGTTGGTGGACAAAAATGGACATGGTTAGGTATGTTTCTAAAGTTTTTCATGAAGGGCATTTTAATAATTTGGTAATTAAATGAATTAAAAAGCCAAAATAAAAGCCAATTTTTGTCCATCTTCCTCCAATGGCCGAAATTCACAAAAGGAAACCATGGCTAGGGTTTGTCAAGCTTTCAAGCTCGATTGTAAGTCCGTTCTAGCCCTATTTTTAGTTTTTTTTTATGTTTTTGAAATCCTTGTAACATGATCTACCTATTTCTAGTACTAATCTGAGAAATGGTTGAAGGTCTAGGGTTTCACCCATGTTGAACATGTATGTATTTTGATGTTTAATGGTAGAAAATGCATGTTAGTTGTTAGATAAACGACTTTTGCTAACTGATTTTCAATGAAAATGCCTAAAAAGGACCTACTTGTAAAAAGTTGTAAAATGGGTGTTAAAATGTGAATAAAAGAAGAATGTGGGCTGCTATAAGCATGTATAAGGTTCGGCTAGGCATGGGTATTGAAGAAGTTGAGTACATTCCATTTTACGAGCCTAGGGACTAAAATGTAAAAATGTGAAACTTTATGGGCAAAAATATAACTTTTTCCATAATGTGATTTTGGGATGCTTTGAATAGTTTAATGATTAAATAAGTTAAATGTGATATTATAGATCAAGAAAAACAAGGTCCGAAATTAGAACGAGAGAAAAATAAGTATTTGACGGTTAGGTCCCTCTTGCCATTTTTATGTCGTGGTAAGTTCGTATGCTTAATAACCATTAAATTATATATGTATAAATGCTTAATTGGTATAATTGTGGTAAATGCTATATTATTGAAGTGAAATGTGAATGCTATTGAGTACGATACTACGAAAATGGCCGACAAAGATTCGATACAGCAAAAGTACCAGTTAAACCTTAGGAATAGATAGGATACAAATGCCATGACATTAGGGTTACTGAGATTATGTTTAAGACTTCGTGTAAGACCATAGCAGGGCTATTGGCATTGATACGAGATTACATGTAAGACCATATCTAGGAAATGGCATTGGTACGGTATTGTGTGTACGAGATTCCTGAGTATCCTTTAGTATTCCAAGTGGTTCAACAAAAAATTCAATGGGTATGTCAAGAAGAGAAATAGCATGTAAGTGTTACGAATTAGCATAAGTATGTACATAAGTTTATAAGCAGTGACTTCATGACATTGTGAGTTCATGGTTTCCACGAGAATGTTTTTGTAAAGCCTTGTGATTATTGGTCCATGCTTGTGATGTATGAAGTACATGGTAAATTCAGTTGGCGATCGTGTATTTCGATTTTGGGCCAAATTGAGTTATGATATAGCATGTTTCATTCACATAAATTGTAATTTATCAAATATGAGTAAAAGGAAAGATTGGCATAATTGCCTATTAGAATGACTATGGGAAGATATGAGCTTTAAACAGTTGAAAGATGTTAAAATATATGCTTGAAATGTGGATACCCATAACTAATGTGCAAGTTTATTATGAGGTTTGAAATGATTGGTGGATTGTAGTAATATGTTATAATGGAGAGATTACGGTTGTTAGGCTAATGTCAAGACATGTTAGATTATGCTTGCAAATTGATAGAGCAAATAATGTGACTGAATAAGCTATAATTTTGAGCTTTATAGTAATTTATATTACCTTGTGTTTATATTGTTAGTCTTGGTAAATTTTTTGTAAGAGTTGCTTATTATGTTCATACGGTCTTACTAAGCTATATAGCTTACCCCCTTCCTTTCCAATGTTTTATAGTACCGTCAAGCCAGCTCGGGTTGGAGATCAACGAATATCCTATCACACTATCAAGTTATCAGTTTGGGTATTGATGAATTCAAGTATTTTGAGTTTATGGCATGTATAAGGACTTGGTTTTCTGGTCCTATGTGTTGGCTTATAATGGTTCATGATTCTTTTGTATATAGCCTTGGAAGTTGGCTAATGTTGGTTATGAGTATATTTATATTAATGTCATTTGTAAATGTGGAAACTTGCAAAATTTGATGTAGACAGGTTGATGTTTTAAGCATGATTAATAATGGTATGATAATTACATGTTATTGTCTTGGCTGTGATTGTTTGGCTGCTCTTACATGCTTGAATTTGTGCCATGTGATGTTGTGTAGATGTGTGCAAGTGAGGGTGGCAAAATGACTTAGTAAATAGCCTTGTTTTTTTGTCTACACGGGCATGTGTCTAGGCCGTGTGTGACACACAGTCAGCCCCATAGACGTGTGATCCAGCCGTGTGTCCCCTACACCTAAATTGTTGCAAAATAGAATGCTCAGTATCGAGGACTCGGGATTGAGACACGGCCGTGTGTCTCAGTCGTGTGAAGGACATGGCCTCGGGACATGGGCGTGTGTCTTGGCTGGGTGACTTCAATTTGTTCTTGGGTGACAAATAGAGTTACACGGGTTAGGGACATGGACATGTGTGACCACACGGCCTACCCACACGGGCATGTCCCAAGCCACACCGGCGTGTGACCCCTGTTTCCGCAAAAAATTTCCAAGTGTCGTAAAATTTTCTAAAGTTCTCGGTTTAGTCCCAAACCACTTCCAAAGCATGTTTTGGGCCTTGTAGGCTCGTATTAGGGACTTTATGATTCAATGCAAGTGGTTTTAATTTGGACGCAAATTTATGACTCGAAATTGTATGTTTGCTTGTGTTTAAGTCCGATAATGCCTCGTACCTTATGCCGGTGTCGAATACGGGCAAGGGGTATTACATTTAGTGGTATCAGAGCTATGGTTTAGTCAATTGTCGGACTAACCTAGCATGTGTGTGAGTCTAGCTATACATGCCATATATAACCTACGATAGTGTGACATCTCCCGACTCTTATGAAATTGTTTTGTTGAGATAGAGATACTTTCCAACCAAGCTATTTTTGAAAACGCTGAAAGTGATAATAAGATATTTGAAAATATGTTGTGATAAGTCAAAACTTGGAAAGGCATAAATAAGAGTTCATGATATGTATGTGATGATGTACAAAATGAAATAACCATAAGTTGAGAAATATGGGTAAAATGTCATTTTTCCGGTTGAACATTGTATTTCGATGGGTTATAGTGATTTTATGAAATGGATAAAATGTTATAAATGTTATGAAATGGATTTAGCCTAGACGGGTAATCCAGAGTAAGCCTTTTAGAGCATATGTTGCCGAAAAGATTTAGTCTGGACTAGCAATTCCACTATATCATATGTGGCTCTAGAATGTGCTCCATGAATATGTGCCAAAAGGGCACTTTTGAATATGAATTGACGAATTGTTGACATGCATAGCTTGAGTATACTAGCTGAATATCCATCAAAACTACAATATTTCAATGGAATTATTCTTGAAATATGGAAAAGTGACACAAAATGAAAGTTTATATTGTGATAAGCATCCATGTTTGTTTGGCATTCATATGATGTTATGTACCTGACTTGTTTGATTAAGTGAATACGATAAGTAAACTTACTCAAATTTTATGGAATGTATGTATAAGTGCACTTGTTTGAATAAGATAATCGGAAAGTTCATGTAACATAAATATGTATGTTAATTTGCTTGAAGTGAATTATATAACTGTGATGATATTATGATGATGATGAATGTTAAGTCACATGTGTGTATATATGAGAGTTGAGTTAGAGGCTTTACAACCTCATCTCCTTACCACTGTAGTATTTTGTAACAAAATTTCACGAGATTTATATTGAATGAGTTCAAAAGTGAGAGACTAAAGAGTTCGGTAGCGGAATAACTAATAATGTGGTTAGAGTTGAGAATAGTTTGGCAAGTGAATACAGTTTTGGAAAAGATGCCAGGTTATTCTAAAAATCATTTGGATTTCACAATGTCACGGTTAAAGAAAGAGTTAATCTCAGCTAATCGACTCATCCAGGTATGATGTCTAAAGTATGTAATTGTTGAATTTCTTCCAGATTGATTTTCATTAGTGAATGGAATAATACAGGATTAGTGATGACAGAATTAGTCAAAGAAATGATATTTGAATCGTAAAGATGTCTGAGTTTAATAGTTGTAATTGAATGGATTATGATGATCTCTCCTGGGTATTTATTTATTCATTTATCCTTAGAGATATATGTGATTGTTCATTTTTTGATGAAATTCTTATCGTATGAGAATGCTAGCTGATTATAATGTTAGATGAAAGCACTGTTGGTCTGATTGGTTGATGATCAGCATATCTTATCTCTCTCTTTGGGGTTCTATTCTATTATGCTTGGAAAAAAATTGATGGTGAAAATGTATGTGAGAATTTTCTCATGTTTCTATTGGATGTTGTTTTGTTTTATATATATATATTTGGAAACTATATTATCTATGTTACAATTGATTCCAAAGCGTGTAAACATTGTTTTTTCTTCTGGTTTTCTCTAAGAAATCATCAGGATCTTTATTATTTTCTTATGAGTTATGTTCTCGGACTTCCAGTATGGTATCACATCTTGGATTTCTTTATCTCAATTTTTTTATCATCCTTATTTCGTGAGCTCATCTTTAAAATGTGTTCTTTGGCTTGTGGTAACTATGTCTATTATGGGTATAATTCTAGTTCGATCATAGGAACGTGATCATTCTGGTATCAGGATTTCTCTAATTTTCATGAAATCATTTGACATCAGCAAAGGTATAGATGGTGGAAGCTCAAGCTCAAACTGTATGATGGTTTTCTTTTCTCAGGTAAGTTTGATTAAAGTCAATGAGTTCAATCAGGATATTTTGTTTCCTTGAGCTAATGCAGTTGTAAAGATCTTTGATTAGCATGTTAAGAAAATTATAAAAAATTGTATGTTTGAGTTGTTTAACAGCATGAAGAAAAAAGTATTTTGATATGTTATTAATCTATAGTTGAGATCGACTCATTTGTTTTTTTTTTATTTGAGCGAGCTGGTCAGTTGAAAGGTAATTTGAGTTATATGCATTTAAGTTTATCGTCAGGTAAGAAAATAAAATATTGTACATTCATGGGTGAATAGACAGACAGTTTGAAGGAAGAATTCATATTCTAGAAAGTATGATACAAAGATATACTTATTAGATTTGTTCTAATCGAATGATGTTGTTATAAGTTAAAGCTGCTTCAATTGATAAAGTTATCACATTTGTAAAAGTTTGAAAGGTCTGTTGCATGTTAGCAAAGTTGAAAACAGTTGAATGTGTTATTAACAGAAGCACTGGTTCTGGGTTCTGTTTGAATTGAGTAAAGAATTCGTGACTTGTCAGCGATGCACTATCGAATGGATTGGAATGTGTTTTAATACAAGAATGTAAAGTGATAGTTTATGCTTTCAGACGATTAAAGTCTCATTAAAAGAATTGTTCGAAGAGTGACTTAGAGTCGGCCGCTAGTATGTCTTTGTTGAGAAATTGATGACATCGTTTGTTCGATGAAAAACATCATATGCTTCTCAATTCCAAGAGTATAAAGTATTTAATATTACAGAAAAATCTAAAATTAAGACAATGTTGATGGCTTGAACTATTGAAAGATTGTGAATAGTTAAGGTTAATCTTTAGGGAAGTAGATATAGTTGCAGATGCTTGAATGGAAAGCTGTTGTTCATTTTGTGGGTGTTGGTTACATGATTAATCTTATTTGATGGAAGTCTAAATCTAGCTAAATTAAAAAGCTAAAGCGATGTTTTCTTTGCAAGATTGAGAACCTCAGGAATGTGTGTAACACCCCTCACCCGTATTCGATGTCGGGATAGGGCTTGAGGTGTTACCGGGATTTCACGTTCATAAACATATTAAATCAAGTCTCTAAGTTGCTCTCTAATTTAAAACTTTTCAAATATGTATATCCTTCCCCTTAAACAGGCCTTCGAGACCTAAAACATGCCTAGAGGTGGTGCGGGGCAAAATCGAGAACGTTTGATAAACTTTGGGCACCTTGGAAAATTTCTTTTAACTTGAAGTGTCACACGCCCGTGTGACTTGGGACACGCCTGTGCAATCACCCCGTGTCTAAGACTTGAGCATTCTTTAAATTCACACGACCAAGACACACGGCCGTGTGTCTAGCCCGTGCTCATTTAACTGACTTACCATTTTAGATGCAGGGGACACATGACCATGCCACACGCCCACGGGTGTGGCCCGTGTGTCACACACGGTCTAGGCACACGCCCGTGTACCCAACCGTGTAGACCCTATTAGGCTATTTTCCAAACCTATGGTCTCCCCCTTTTAACACTTATACTTAATGAATATTAAAAAAAAGTAAAACATAATTATGCTCTTATAAATGATCTTTGCAAAAACTCGTTGCATGGAAACCTCATATCACCGGTTTCGTACATGCTAGGTTATTTCCCATCTTGTATTTAAGTGTTGTCATACCACTTTAATACATTCAAGATTGGCTCATTCTTATAACTCATTGCCAATTGGAATTCAACCATCGCACATGATTACTAACTTGCATGGAAATTTTGTAGGTCATAGCCTACTTCAAAACAAGCCGATCTCTATGGCCATAAACAAAAAGATAGGTTTATCTTTACAAGCCTTCATTTGGCAAATCAAATGACACATATAAAAAAATACTCAAAAGACCTATACATTCCTTTATACCAAAGCTGGTCTATTTGATAGTATGCTGACTCTCCAACCATCTTCCAATCTTTATGAGTCCTCGAGCTCTGAGAGAGATAGGAAAAAAAGAGAGGTAAGCATTTTCATGCTTAGTAAGCTCGAATAACAGGAAAGTAAACTTACCAAGTAATTATCATGCAATCAAATTGGGTAATAAATTCAATGAGCATAGGATGACTTCCCTATCACTTACACTCAATCAATGAGTTAGTCACATAACAATGCACTATGAAAGTTATCTTAGATGAGCTCATCATTCAACATCTCATTTGTATATATATGTCACAATAATCTCATTGAGTTTCTAGGAAATCTCGATGGAATATCCATTTATCGTCAATTCGTACTATGATCGTTTCAGGTATGCACTCCCGCGAACCTCACATCTTATGGCAGGATTACCAGTCCAGGCTAAATCCCCCATTTTATGAACTCATAAGGTGATGTCGAGATTACCAGTCCAGGCTAAATCCCTTATAATGACAAACACCTTTATTGAGCTCGGATCTAAATTACCAGTCCAGGCTAAATTCAGATCCTAATCGGATTACCCATCCGAGCTAAATCCATAATGCACACATATTCTTCGGGAGGCTCAACCATTCAAAGGAACACCCATCCGGGCTAGATCCTTTTAAAAATGAGATCAACAGATTACCCGTCCGGGCTAAATCCTTTCTGCAACACATGCAAGATCTCAATTCGCTTGTAAATCATGGTTTATCCATTGAATTCCCTTTTTAACCTAAATCGAGACATTTATCACAATTCATACTTAAGCATGCATTTCATAAAATTTCATGTTATTAATAAATGCAATCATCATGCATTCATAAATCAAATAATTAGGCACATTGAGTGTTTACTTTAAGTTATTCGAACTTACCTGGTATTCATTTCGGTGTTGTGTTTCGGTTATTTCGAAACCTTTCGTTTTCCTTGATCGACCTCTGGAACTTGTTCCTCGGGGTCTATAACAATAAAAATAGATCATTAACACTCCACATTATACATTTCAAGTCTAAATTCCACCCTCGGTCCAAATGATCGTTTTGCCCCTAACCTTTCACATTTTTATGATTTAGTCCCTAGGCTCGTATAATGAAACACATGCAATTTCTACCTTACTCAAGCCTAGCCAAACACTTTTCCCTCTTATGGTAGCCCATATTATCCATTATTTTCACATTTCTACCACACATTTTACAACTTTTGCAAAAAGGTCCCTTTAGGGGTTTTTCATGAAAATCACCTAGGAAAAGTTGTTTAACACACCTCAAACTTTCATATTCCTCCATAAAACATCAAAATACAAGTAAATCATGCATGGTTAAATTTATAAACATGAACCTGAGCATGAAATATGGGTAGAAATAGAGAGAGTAAGCAATCGAGATCTCAAAATTACAAAGAACATTAAAAACGGGGCCTGTGAGCACTTACTAATGAGCTTGAAAAGCTTGGAAACCCTAGCTATGGTGGCTTAGGAATTTTGGTTGGACAAGGGATAAGAATGGCTTATTTTTTCTTTCTTTTTCCCATTTTGTTTCATTAATATGCCAAATGAACAAAATGCCCTTAAGCCCTTTCTTTCAAATTTCATCCATGCAATCCCATTTTCGTCCAAAAACTTAGAAATTAGGAAAATTTCTCCCCAAGACCTTCTATTTTATAATCTAAAGCAATTTCATGCAAATTGCTTCTAGAATCCAAGTTTTACAATTTATTCAATTTAGTCCTTAATTTTCCAATTAGGAGCTTACACATGCATATTCTCATATTCTAAGCATTGTAATAATCATAAAGTAAATATTTTGATGTCGGATTTGTGGTCCCAAAACCACTATTTTGACTGAGCCCTATTTTGGGATGTTACAATGTGATAGTGAGTGGTAAACTAAACAAGTACAGTGTGAGACGACTTTTGATTCCAATTTTTGTTATTATTACTCCAAGATAGAATTCGCGCAATGAACTATCCAGAGCTTATGCAGAAAATGTTATACGAGACTCAGTAGTAGCTCGTTTGTTCATTCAGGGAGTAATAAATTTCAATTATTTGAAAAAGATGCTCTGATGATCGGGAATATAATCTGAGTACGCGGTTGCATCTTGGCAACGTAATTTATCTTTAGATTGATGGTAATACTGAGAGAGTAATTCAAATCTTTGATGATATGCTCCGACACTATGTTTCAGAATTCAAAGGTGATTGGAAAGAGATATATAAAGTGGAATCGATTTGTGATTCTGAGGAAAAAGATGAAAGTGATTCATGAAAGTTGAAAGCAACTTCAGACTGAAATAAGTAGTATACAAATTTGAAAATTTAAGATATTGGATTCCAAATCGATAACAGAGTGCTTTTGGAAGTATTGCCCTCGAAGAGGACTCTTCGATAAGGTAGAGGAAAATACAAGAACGTTACCCTAATCTCTTTTCTGATAAGATTTTAGGGATGAAAATCCCTAAATGGGGGAGAGTTGTAAAAGTCCGATTTTGGTTCTAGTCAGAATAGTGGTTTCAGGACCACGAATCTGACATAAAAAAATTATTTTTATTATATTTTTATGGTCTACAGTTTTATGGAATGATTTCATGCAAATTTCGTTCAAAAATTTTGACGTTTGGGCACTTCATTTGGTTAAAAGGACTAAATTGTAATAAGTGCAAAATGTGAGTTCTACAGGTTAAAGGTGTCAAATTGTTAAGAAATTTTAAATTGGAGGTCCTTAAATGGTAGTTAGGCCATTGGTTAAGTTGGTGGACAAAATTGGACATGGTTAGGTATGTTTCTAAAGTTTTTCATTAAGGACATTTTAGTAAATTGGTAATTAAATGAATTATAAAACCAAAATAAAAGCCAATTTTTGTCCATCTTCCACCCATGGACGAAATTCACAAGAGGAAACCATGGCTAGGGTTTCTCAAGCTTTCAAGCTCGATTGTAAGTCCGTTCTAGCCCCTTTTTTAGTCATTTTTTTTATGTTTTTGAAATCCTTGTAACATGATCTACCTATTTCTAGTACTAATTTGAGCAATGGTTGAAGGTCTAAGATTTGACCCATGTTGAAAATGTTTGTATTTTGATATTTAATGGTAGAAAATGCATGTTAGTTGTTAGATAAACAACTTTTGCTAATTAGCTTTCGATGAAAATGCCTAAAAAGGACCTATTTGTAAAAAGTTGTAAAATGGGTGTTAAAATGTGAATAAAAGAAAAATGCGGGCTGCTATAAGTATGTATAAGGTTCGGATAGGCATGGTGATACGAGTCACAAAAGCCCAAATTCTTGAAGGCGAGGCCCAATAAGCAAATTCCCAGCCCAATCAAGAAATCCATCCATACTTAGTTGAAAATCAGGCCAAATTGTCAAAGTGGCCCAAGTTGTAAAGTTTTATTTTTATTTATTTATTTATTTATTTTACTTAGTTTAAATTTTTATATTCAGTCCAAGAGTCCCAAATAAAAGACCCTTGGCCGAATTTCCATATTAAAATAATTAGGAGTTTTTTTTTTTTAGTTTTAGTTTTAGTGTTCTAATTAAATTAGGAAAACATTTGAAAGGCCTATTTATATGGCTTGGCCAGCCACCCTACATTACATTACAATTACATTGAAAATTTCAGATTTGATTTGAGTGAAAATTCTCTTTGAGTTCTTCAAGGATTTTCTCTTGAGTTTTCTTTAGAAGTTGTTTTAACAATCTTTTTGATTGTGGGAGCCATCTTCAACCTTCTTCTTGCCATTGATATTCTTTGGAGGGGAGATTAGAGCCGTTTGAAGGGAGTTGTGAGATCTTTCGAGATTTCAAGGCTTCTTAGGACTTATCTTTTAATTTCTTACTGTCAATTATTTCTTTATTTTTACTTGTGCTGAATCATTATCTAATCTATTTTCTGTTCTTATTGTGTTTTCAGCCTTTTTCTATCTTAAGGAATCAGCCCACAAATCCCCAATTTCTAGGGTTTTTCCATACTCTTTTTGGGTGAAATTAGATTGTCGAAATTTGGGGAAAACTATCTGGGTGTTCAATTGGGCAGAATCGCAATCTCTTCTAGGGTTTCAAGATTCCTTATTAACACTTATTTCTATTCTCTATTTGATTCTTTACTGTTTTGGGGATTTTATTTCAGATCTGAAAATTCAAAAATCTAATCTTTTAATTTTCTGTTTCGTTTCAGATCTAATTGTTTAGGGTTTTCGTAGGAGTTTCCCGTGACTTGGCAACTCGATCTTGGTCCGCGCGCAACCCCGTATCATTTGGTATCAGATTTTGGGCGTTTTGGGTGTTCTTGGTTGATTTCTAAACTGATCTCTATTTTTTAAAGCATAAACAGCAGTTTTACCCAGAAAAATTGTTCAAAAGAAAATTCATTTGAGTGGGTAAACGTTGTCCTATTGATCTGAAATTTTACATACATGTTTTTGGCACTGTTATTGAATATAAAAAAATTATTGCCGCAAAAAAATCATTCAAAAAAGTCAAAAAAATCAAAAAATACGAAATTCAATAAAAATTTAAAAAAAAGATTCAGCGGGTTGAATTTGGTGCCCAAAATTTCCAGATCGAAAATTCAATATATAAGGACACTCCAGATTTAATTTCGTGATTTTTGGAGATCGGGAACACCTCGAACGAAGTTGTCAAGTTACTCCGCAGTTTTTCGGGTTTTCTGTTTTCAGCAATTTTTATTGATTCTTAGCTGTAGGTTTTCATTTGTTTACCTTTATTCTTCCTTTACGTTATCTAACACCTTCTTGTTTCTTGTGTTAGTAGGATTTAAACGTGTGCACAACTTCTTCCTCGGTGCAACACGAATCAATTGGTGTCTCGTCAGTTTTTGGCATCCTAGTGCAAATTAGGATTCTTTGGTAGTTTGGTTCACACTCTCTAATTGGTTGATATAAACTCTGATAAAGAACTCACAAGATTGAATTCGACCTCATTGAGAATTTGATTTTTCTTTTTGAGTGATTAATGGTGAGGTTTGCTAACTTTTATTTTTGAGTGTTGAGTGTTTATTTTTTACAGGTTTTGAAGATGTCTAAAGGTGATAATAATGATGCACTTATGAAAGTCCAACAACAGTTAGACAGACACACTGCTGCAATCACACAAATAAATGCTACACTTCAAGCATTGAATACTACTTTGAATGAGGTACGAGTGAATCAAAAACATCAATATCGAGATCCAATTAAGGAAGATAGGGATAACCAGCCCCATAGGTGCAACCCTCAACGTGTCCCTAGAATGGATGATGATTGTCATGATCATGGACAATCATCTTTGGCAAAACCAAAGAGCGAGCAGCAACGAGAACATCTCTTTCATACTCGCTGCCACGTACAAGGTAAGCTTTGTAGAGTTATTATTGATGGTGAAAGTTGCTCGAACATAGCCAGCACGACGATGGTGGAAAAGCTTTGCTTAACCACTACCAAGCATCCACAACCTTATCAACTACAAGGGCTTAGCAACGAAGGCCAATTTAGGGTCACTCAACAAGTGCGCATCGCCTTTTCTATCGGTAAGTATCAAGACGAAGTTGTGTGCGACGTAATGCCTATTCAAGCCTGCCATTTGTTGCTAGGAGAACCGTGGCAACTGGATCGAAAAGTCACTCACGATGGTCGTACCAATAGGTATTCTTTCAAGCATCAAGGAAAGAAACTCACCTTAGTGCCGCTCACTCTGGAACAAGTCCATGAGGACCAAATCAAACTGAAAAATTCTGTTAAAACAAGTGAGGAAAAAGAAAAAGAGAATGAAAAAGAGCAAAAAGAGATTGAGAGTGAAAAGGAATGTGAAACAGAAAAGAAAATTGAAAAAGAAGTTGAAGAAAGAAGAGAAAATGTGTTAGAAAAAGAAACAAAAGAAAAAGACGAGGAAAGGCTAGTGAGGAATGTTTCCACTAACCAAGATATGAATTTTTCTTGTGTTGCTACTTTTCAGGTTCCCGAAAGATCGAAAGATAACTTTCAACTTCAATACCTCTCAAATGAAAGACGCTTTCATACGATCAACTTAGGCAAAGATGAAATCACACTACATGATCCCGAAGGTAAGCGAGGTAAGGAAATTTTAGAAACCGAGTCCAGTGCAGATTTGAAAATTATTAATAAAACTTTTGGTGACTTAGTTCTTAAAAGATCCCCTCATTTTGATCCGATTAATTGTTACTCTTCGATTGTGGTTGATAAAGTCATTATGAAAAGAAGCGTGATTTGTTATTCTCTTGATTTACCTTGTGTAAAATCCTCGAATTTGTCCAAATCTATTTTGGAGAATAAGGTAACGAAATTTTCCAAATTTGTTTTCAATTTATATTCGTGCCTTAAACAGTTTATGTGGTTGTACATGAAGTTTGAGTTCCATTTGACAAAGGTTAACTCAACAACGGAGATTCGACTACACTATGCCCCCGATGAGCGAAGGTTTGTTTTAAATGAAAAAGGTAAAATCGACCCTTATTCTTCTGCTTATCGAGGTAAGATGCTTGAAACCTTTGAAACACTT
Organism: Gossypium hirsutum; assembly: GCF_007990345.1. Taxonomy (NCBI): domain Eukaryota; kingdom Viridiplantae; phylum Streptophyta; class Magnoliopsida; order Malvales; family Malvaceae; genus Gossypium; species Gossypium hirsutum. Next base: position 66,687,667 of record NC_053435.1, read on the forward strand.
TTGTACTCCTCGGATAGTGATAAAGATCGTGTTGATGAACACTTGGATCGAAACGTGCTTGACTGTCCTATTTTATTTATTGATGATCTATCTGTTTTGATGGTTGATAAAAAGATTCTTGTTTTTGATAATGCATGTGTGAGTGAATCTATAGACCGTCGATTAATGCATGGTATGATTATGCAACTCTGTGAACCATGTGAATCTTTTCAAATACCTACTTGTGACGATAATGTTTACCATTTGATTTATTACTCGCAATTTATTCATGGTTTGTGGGAACAATGTGAGACGACTGAATGCCTTAAAACATGTCCATCTTTGTTTCAAATATTTGACGAGGCAGTGGTGAGTAAATTAGATTGTTTGCATGGTAATCTGAATCTGTCCATTCACATGCGTTATACCTGTTCTATTATGCTTATAATTGGACTACAAGCTTGTTTGTGTTGCTATTTACTATTTCATGGCTATTCTTTTCAGTGGACTCAATTGCCATTACTCCCGTTCGATAGAGGAAAGTCGAGTTCATTTGATTTTTCAGATTCGAGGACGAATCTTTTTGAGGAAGGGGGGAATGATACGAGTCACAAAAGCCCAAATTCTTGAAGGCGAGGCCCAATAAGCAAATTCCCAACCCAATCAAGAAATCCATCCATACTTAGTTGAAAATCAGGCCAAATTGTCAAAGTGGCCCAAGTTGTAAAGTTTTATTTTTATTTATTTATTTATTTATTTTACTTAGTTTAAATTTTTATATTCAGTCCAAGAGTCCCAAATAAAAGACCCTTGGCCGAATTTCCATATTAAAATAATTAGGAGTTTTTTTTTTTAGTTTTAGTTTTAGTGTTCTAATTAAATTAGGAAAACATTTGAAAGGCCTATTTATATGGCTTGGCCAGCCACCCTACATTACATTACAATTACATTGAAAATTTCAGATTTGATTTGAGTGAAAATTCTCTTTGAGTTCTTCAAGGATTTTCTCTTGAGTTTTCTTTAGAAGTTGTTTTAACAATCTTTTTGATTGTGGGAGCCATCTTCAACCTTCTTCTTGCCATTGATATTCTTTGGAGGGGAGATTAGAGCCGTTTGAAGGGAGTTGTGAGATCTTTCGAGATTTCAAGGCTTCTTAGGACTTATCTTTTAATTTCTTACTGTCAATTCTTTCTTTATTTCTACTTGTGCTGAATCATTATCTAATCTATTTTCTGTTCTTATTGTGTTTTCAGCCTTTTTCTATCTTAAGGAATCAGCCCACAAATCCCCAATTTCTAGGGTTTTTCCATACTCTTTTTGGGTGAAATTAGATTGTCGAAATTTGGGGAAAACTATCTGGGTGTTCAATTGGGCAGAATCGCAATCTCTTCTAGGGTTTCAAGATTCCTTATTAACACTTATTTCTATTCTCTATTTGATTCTTTACTGTTTTGGGGATTTTATTTCAGATCTGAAAATTCAAAAATCTAATCTTTTAATTTTCTGTTTCGTTTCAGATCTAATTGTTTAGGGTTTTCGTAGGAGTTTCCCGTGACTTGGCAACTCGATCTTGGTCCGCGCGCAACCCCGTATCACATGGTATTGAAGATATTGAGTACATTTCATTTTACGAGCCTAGGGACTAAAATGTAGAATTGTGAAACTTTAGGGGCAAAAATTTAATTTTTGCCATAATGTGATTTTGGGCTGATTTGAATATTATAATGATTAAATAAGTTAAATGTAATATTATAGATCAAGAAAAACAAGGTTCAGAATTAGAACGGGGGAAAAACAAGTATTTGATAGTTAGGTCATTTTCACCATTTTTATGCCAAGGTAAGTTCGTATTTTTAATAAACATTAAATTATATATGTATAAATGCTTAATTGGTATAATTGTGGTAAATGTTATATTATTGAAATGAAATGTGAATGCTATTGAGTACGATACTACGAAAATGACTGACAGAGATTCGATATAGTGAAAGTCCCGGTTGAACCTTAGGAATAGATAGGATACAAATGTCATGACATTAGGGTTACTGAGATTACATGTAAGACCATATCTGGGATATGGCATCGATATGAGACTTCGTGTAAGACCATAGCTGGCCTCTTGGCATTGATACGAGATTACATGTAAGACCATATATGGGGTGTGGCATTGGTACGATACTGTGTGTACGAGATTCCCGAGTATCTTTTAGTATTCCAAGTGGTTCAACGGGAAATTCAATGGGTACGTCAAGAAGAGAAAGAGCATATAAGTATTATGAATTAGCACAGGTATGTACATAAGTTTCTAAGCATTGACTTCATGATATTGTGAGTTCATGGTTTCCATGAGAATGTTTTTGTGAAAGCCTTGTGATTATTGGTCCGTGCTTGTGATGTATGAAATACATGGTAAATTCGGTTGGCGATCATGTAATTGGCTTTCGGGCCAAATTGAGTTATGATATAGCATGTTTCATTCACATAAATTGTAATTAATCGGATATGGGAAAAATGAAAGATTGGCATAATTGCCTATTAAAATGACTATGGGAAGATATGAGTTTTAAACAATTGAAAGATGTTAAAATATATGCTTGAAACGTGAATACCCATAATTGATGTGCAAGTTTATTATGAGGTTTGAAGTGATTAGTCGATTGTAGTTATCTGTTATAATGGAGTGATTATGGTTGTTAAGCTAATGTCAAGACATGTTAAATTATGCTTGCAAATTGATAAAGCAAACAAGGTGACCGAATAAGTTATAATTGTGAGCTTTATAGTAATTTATATTATCTTGTGTTTATGTTGTTCGTCTTGGTAAATGTTTGGTAAGAGTTGCTTATTATGTTCATACAGAATTACTAAGCTATATAGCTTACCCCCTTCCTTTCCCATGTTTTATAATGCCGTCAAGCCAGCTCAGGTTGGAGATCTCCAGAGATCCTATCACACTATTAAGTTATCATTTTGGGTATTGATGAATTCAAGTATTTTGAGTTTATGACATGTATAGGGACTTGGTCTTTTGGTCATATGTGTTGGCTTATAATGGTTCATGGTTCATTTTGTATATAGCCTTGGAAGTTGGCTAATGTTGGTTATGAGTATATTTATATTAATGTTATTTGTCAATGTGGAAACTAGCATAATTTGATGTGGAGAGGTTGATGTTTTAAGCATGATTAATAATGGTATGAGAATGACATGTTATTGTCTTGGTTGTGATTGTTTGGCTGCTTTTACATGCTTGAATTTGTGCCATGTGATGTTGTGTAGATGTGTGCAAGTGAGGGTGGCAAAATGGCTTGGTAAATAGCCTTGTTTTTTTGTCCACACGAGTGTGTGTCTAGGCCGTGTGTGACACACGGTCAGCCTCATAGACGTGTGATCCAGTCGTGTGTCCCCTGCACCTAAATTGTTGCAAAACAGAATGCTCAGTATCGAGCACACATGTATGAGACATGACCGTGTGTCTCAGCCGTGTGAAGGACACGGTCTTGGGACCCGAGCATAGGTCTTGGGACCCGAGCATATGTCTTGGCCGTGTGATATCAATTTGTTTTTGGGTGACAAACAGAGAGTTACACGGGTTAGGGACATAGGTGTGTGTGACCACACGACCTGGCCACATAGGCGTGTCCCAAGCCACACGAGCGTGTGGCCCCTATTTTAGCAAAAATTTTCCATTTGTCGTAAAATTTTCTAAAATTTTCGGTTTAGTCCCGAACCGCTTCCAAAGCACGTTTTGGGCCTCGTAGGCTCGTATGAGGGACTTTATGATTAAATGCAAATTGTTTTAATTTGAACGCAAATTTATGACTCGGAATTGTATGTTTACTTTTGTTTAAGTCCGATAATGCCTCGTACCCTGTTTCAGCATCGAATACGGGTAAGGGGTGTTACATCAATACCTTTTTTTTAACCTAGGCCAACTGCACTATTTTGGGCCCTAGACAACTCTAATCACTTTTGAACTAAAGGTATCAATACCTCTAGGAGAATTATTGATTCTTAGTTGGATGTTTGGGGACTTCTCCTATAAGTTGAACATGTTATGATTGGTACATAAGTTGTAAAGTCAACATGGTTATAATTTAAGGTGTTTCCCAGTCTACTATAATTATGATAATTTGATATTTTCAAGTTTTAGAAGAGTATTACTAAGCATGAAAATTTTGATGCATTAGATGTTTTCTTTCCACTCATAAGTATGAAATCCAAGTTCGTGAAGTTGTGACAAAGCATCAAGTCTACTTTTGGATCACATCGCTAGCCTTTATCCATGTATTGGAACCCTTTTGGTTATGTACATATGTTAGTTCTTAGGGGCATGTATAGAATGGTTCAAGTCAAATCTTTAGAAATTTTATAGATTAAGTAAACGATGGATGAATGATGCCATGTTAATTGTTTGTAGTTATGTTTACCATGATGACTAAAGTATGTATGGTTTTAATGTTTGCTCTTTTACCTAAGTAAGGTTAGTCATCTAGTTAAGGTTGCCATAGAAAAGAGATACTTAGTCTGCTTGGTTGATAAGTGATGGATTGCTAGTGTTTAATGTATTTAAAAAGGTTTTAGTTGAGTTTAGAGTCTTAACAAGCATGCTAGTGTGTATCAAGATTTGGTACGGTTTTCTAGCCTAAAAGATGACCTATAATTGTTGTCTTGGAATGTATTACACCCAAGTAACGATACCTAAAACAGAGTACCAATTCTTGCTAAGTGAGTATCTACTTGAGCCTTTGAGAGGACATTGGTACCAACACTCTATCATGTGGTATCAATACTCTTAATTCATGTACCGATATTTGAAGAATAGGCACCATAACCTTCCAAGTTAATATCTAATTGGACTTTTGAGAAGGGTTCAGTATCAATATCCATCCCTTAAAATATTGATACCTCCCCAAAAGATATCAATACCGTTTCACTTGAAGTGAAGCTTTAATTTTGTTTGCTTGAACAAAAACCTTTATTGTCGATTTTAAGAACTACTTACACTTGAACTGAGAAGTTGAAATGCATGGACTGTCAATTAATATTTGAGCATCAAATGCAAAGTTACTTATCCGAATTCGACATTGAGTCGAATAAGAGGGGTGCTATATTTGGACTAATATTATAACTAAGACAATTGGCAAAGGGATGATCAAATGACTAAGCAAATCTTTTATGTTTGGTGTCTAACATATTAGAAAAATAAGCAAACATATGTCTACTATAATAATATCCTTGATATCAATCGAGTCCCAACATAGAAAATTATCAAAAACAAGAAAATATTTTTGTCTCTCTATAAATCAATAATAATTTATACAATTTAAATAATAAAAAAACATCATACAATTTTGTCATTTTAATAAATATATTCCATATGCAAAATTCAAATAACATTGCAACTGAATAAACCAGAAGGCTAGTTCAAAAACAGAAAAACCGAAAGGCAAGGAAGGGTGATTAGGACTACTTCAAATTCACAATAACAAAATAAAACAAAGAAAACATAACAGTGCCCTTAAGGCATCAAGTCAAACTGCAGAAATTCCTTCAAAAACTAAATGGAAGTGCCACACTGGTTTTCAAAATTATAATTGCCAACTAGCAAACAACATAAGTATATAGTAGTAGAAGAAAGTGAGATTCATGGGCAGAAAATTGAAAATCCCAGTACCTATCAAAAATTGAACCCAGATTCATTATTCGTATAATAAAATCCTAAGCCCGATGATCATGCACCAGTAATCATCAATTACGACCGCTTCCTACAGCAAAGATACACCGCAGCAACCGCAACAAAGATAGCTGCAGCCGATCCTGCTGCCACAAGCGGCGGCACATTTAGCCCTTTCTCTTTACTCTCAGCAGTCTCAACAATCTCTCTTGATTTCCCATTGATACCCTCGGCAGCCTTCTTCTCTACCTCCTCCTTCAATTCCAACAACTTTAACTTGAAGCCCATCGCTCTCTCCTCGGATTCTCGTTGTTCTTCCTTAGTCGTCTCCAGTTCAACCCTCGTTCTCGCCACCTCTGCTTCCAGGTCCTTAACTTTATTCTCGAATACATCCAGCTGTTGCCTCAGCTCCTCTTCCATCCTAACATTTTTGCTCCTCTCCTCCGATTCCCTCACTTCTAGAACCCCTAATTTCCTCTCCAACTCCCTCTCTCTCTTCTCGCTCTCAACTTTCTCTTTCTTCAGTTCAGTGATTTCCTTGTCCAATCTCTTAATCTCCAACCCTTTCTCTTCCAATTCTCTCTTCAACTCCATCGACTGCTTGTTCGCTTCATCTGCATCACTCATCGAAGTGATCAGATCATGTTGAAGCCTCGCAACCTCGGTTTCGAGATCAGCCGATCTCGTGGCAACTGATTTCAGGACCTTCTTATCTTCGTCCCAGTTATCCATTTCTTGCCTCATTTCTTCTTCCTTGTTTCGCAGTTGATCAATTTCTAAGGTCGCCTTTTTCACCTTCTCCTTCAACTCTTTGTTCTCGTTGCTCAGGTCCAGCTTCTCACTTTCAAGCGCTTTAATTTTGCTATCCTGTTCAGTGAATTTGGCTTCATCAGCGTCGTAGAAATTGTCCGCCATCTGATTCTCCACTTCGCCGTTGATGACCGTCGAATCTGCCATTTGCTCTTAATAGCTGTTTGGCTGCGAAGAAAATCACACAAAAAAGGTTAGAAGTTAGGAAGACAGAAAACCCTAAAGATAACCCTTTTTGTGGCAAAGATAGAGAGCACCAAATATATTATATATATATTTTTCTGAGAAAAGAGAAATGAAAGAGAACTTTATGTTTTAGTTTTACCTCCTCTAATACAAAGTAAGATGAAAATGTGAGGAAAAGAAAGTGCAAAAGAAGCGGCACCTCTGTTTTCCTGATGATTCGTTTAGGGTTTTGTATGTTTCATAATCAGATGAGAAGGAATAAAAGGAACATGTGTGGATTGAAGGAATCCAGGACAAACGAACGGTTAAGAATAAAGGGAGCCACGTTGGTGGCACTTTGCAGTGGCAGTGATGAAAAGCGAGGAGTGGGGGAGCGTGGGACCATGTAAAAGTAACAATGGTTTTTTTTTTATCGAGTAAACTCACTTAATTTTTAAAAATTATAAATTAATCATTAAATTATTTAAAGATTATCAATTAAATTAGTTGATTGTTATTCGTTTAGGGTTTTAATGTTTATTATTTAAGGTTACATATATTTCTTAGAATAAAAGAACATACAAAATACCCATAGGAGATCGTTGTTAAATACTCAACTATAACAACTGCATTAAAATATCTTTACAATTCAAATATTATACCACTGACTAGTACAATCATCAATAATCCCACATTATCCCATTCAGTAAAGAAATTAATTCAGAATAAATTCTGGTTAACCCGTTCTTTAGATGTCATACCTAAATAAGTCGATTAGTCGAGATTAACGTCTTCTTTAATAGCGATATTGTTTAATCCGAATGATCTTCAGAAAAAATCTGATATCCCTTCTAAAACTATCTTTACTTGTTACCCCATTCTCAACTCTGATCGCATTATTAACCATTCAACAACAAAACTCTTCGGTTTCACACTTGCGAGCTTAGTCAATCTAAATTTTGAGAATTTTATTGTATAAGACTGTACTGATGAGGGGGTGAAGATCGTAAAGCCTCAAAATTTGACTCTCATATATACACACATATAACATAACATTTATCATCAACATAATCATTATAAACATTTATTCATACCTTTATGAGTCTCGACTCATCATAAGTAACTTTCTAATCAGATACTTGAGTATCGCTTTCAGCATTATCGAAATTAGCTCGGTTGGAAAACATCTCTGTCTATAACTAAAACAAATCTCATTAGAGTCGGGAGATACCACATTATCAGAAGTTATATAACAATATGTATTTCTAGACTTCACACATGCTATATTCAGTCCAAAAACCGACTAAACCGTAGCTCTGATACCAATAAATGTAACACCCTAACCTAAATTTGTTGAAAAATAGGGTTATAGAGTATTATCAGAGTTTACAAATCAAACAGACACAAAATATAACAGCCCGATTTTGGGTCTAGTCGGAACAGTGGTTTGGGGACCATGAATCTGACATAGAAAAATTTATTTTTATTATATTTTTATGGTCTACAATTTTATGGAATGATTTCATGAAAATTTCGTTAAAAATGTTGACGTTTGGGCACTCAATTTGGTCAAAAGAACTAAATTGTAATAATTGCAAAATGTGAGTTCTATAGGTTAAAGGTGTCAAATTGTTATGAAATTCTAAATTGGAGGTCCTTAAATGATAATCAGACCATTGGTTAAGTTGGTGGACAAAAAATGGACATGGTTAGGTATGTTTCTAAAGTTTTTCATTAAGGGTATTTTAGTAATTTGGTAATTAAATGAATTAAAAAGGCAAAATAAAAGCAATTTTTTGTCCATCTTCCTCCCATGGATGAAATTCACAAAAGGAAACCATGGCTAGGGTTTTTCAAGCTTCCAAGCTCAATTGTAAGTCCGTTCTAGCCTCGTTTTTATTGATTTTTATGTTTTTTAAATCCTTGTAACATGATCTACCTATTTCTAGTACTAATTTGAGAAATGGTTGAAGGTCTAGGGTTTGACCCATGTTGAACATGTATGTATTTTGATGTTTAATGGTAGAAAATGCATGTTAGTTGTTAGATAAATGACTTTTGCCAAGTGATTTTCGATGAAAATTCTTAAAAAAGACCTATTTGTAAAAAGTTGTAAAATAGGTGTTAAAATGTGAATAAAAGAAGAATGTGGGCTTCTATAAACATTTATAAGGTTCGGCTAGGCATGGGTATTGAAGAAATTGAGTACATTTCATTTTACGAGCCTAGGGACTAAAATATAAAAATGTGAAACTTTAAGGGCAAAAATGTAATTTTTACCATAATATGATTTTGGGCTGATTTGAATAATATAATGATTAAACAAGTTAAATGTGATATTATAGATCAAGAAAAATGAGGTTTGGAATTAGAACGGGGGAGAAACAAGTATTTGACAGTTAGGTCCTTTTCGCCATTTTTATGCCTTTAATAAGCATTAAATTATATATGTATAAATGCTTAATTGGTATAATTGTGGTAAATGCTATATTATTGAAATGAAATGTGAATGCTATTGAGTACGATATTGGAAATGACCGACAGAGATTCGATATAAGAAAAGTCCCGGTTGAACCTTAGGAATAGATAGGATACAAATGTCATGACATTAGGGTTATTGAGATTACGTGTAAGACCATATTTGGGATAAGGAATCGATATGAGACTTCTTATAAGACCATATTTGTGCTATTGGCATCAATACGAGATTACATGTAAGACCATATCTGGGATAAGGTAGTGGTACGGTACTGTGTGGACGAGATTCTCAAGTATCCTTTAGTATTCCAAGTGGTTCAATGGGAAATTCAATGGGTATGTCAAAGAAGAGAAAGTGCATGTAAGTATTACGAATTAGCACAAGTATGTACATAAGTTTATAAGCATTGACTTCATGATATTGTGAGTTCATGCTTTACACGAGAATGTTTTTGTAAAAGCCTTGTGATTATTGGTCCATCCGTGTGATGTATGAAGTACATGGTAAATTCGGTTAGCTATCGTGTAATTGGCTTCCTGGCCGAATTGAGTTATGATATAGCATGTTTCATTCACATAAATTATGATTTATCGAATATGAGAAAAAGGAAAGATTGGCCTATTAAAATGACTATGGGAATATATGAGCTTTAAATAATTGAAAGATGTTAAAATATATGCTTGAAATGTGAATACCCATAATTGATGTGCAAGTTTATTATGAGGATTGAAATGATTGGTGGATTGTAGTAATCTGTTATAATTGAGAGATTACGGTTGTCAGATGAATGTCAAGACATGTTAGATTATGCTTGCAAATTGATAGAGCAAACAATGTGACCGAATAAGTTATAATTGTGAGCTTTATAGTAATTTATATTATCTTGTGTTTATATTGTTGGTCTTGGTAAATGTTTTGTAAGAATTACTTATTATGTTCATACGGACTGTAGCGACCCGATTTTGGGCCCAGTCGGAACAGTGGTTTCTGGACCACTGATCCGAGGGCAGAGAAATAATTTTTTTATATTATTTTATGTGTCGTGGCATGATTATATGAGAGTATGAAAATTTTGGTGAATTAATTTTAGTGATTTCATGCTAAATTGTGAAAAAGGACTAAATAGCATAAAGTGCAAAAGTCTTAATTTGATAGCTAAGTGTGTTCATGTTGTTTTCTGAAATTTTATGGAAGAAAATGAGTTATGGTAGTGTAATAAACAACTTTTGTGAAGTAGTTTTCATGGAAACCTTAACTAGGGACCATTTTGCATAAGTTAAAAATTAGATGATAAATGTGAGAAATAATGGAAATTTTGGGTTACTATAAGAGTAAAAAAGGTTTGGTTACGCTTAAGATATGGAGAATTTCGATAAAAATCGATTTTTGGACCTAGGGATAAAATGGTTATTTTGTCTAATTTTTAAATTGTTGAGTACCTAGATTAATAAAATGATTAAATGTGTGAATTTTCATCATTATAGATCCAAGAATTACAAAATCCGAGCCTGGACTAGGGAAAAGCAAATCAAGTGGACTATGTCGAACTAGTCGTCTACATTTTGTAATTTAATTTGGGGTAAGTTGTGTGTAAATAATACAACTATATTGTTATTATACGTGTTTGAATTGATATAACATAAATTGCTTGTTTGTGGAAATGATTATATATGATGAATATTGAGATAGTAGAACTCCCGTTTGAACCTTAAGAAATAAATTGGATATTCATGCCATGACATTTGGGTTATTTGTATGTAGTGTAAGACATGTCTGGAACATGCATCAACCACATTATGAGAGCTAGTGTAAGACATGTCTGGGACATGCATCAGCCTCGTGATGTAAGCCAGTATAAGACATGTCTGGGACATGCATCAACTACGAAATGTGTCAGTGAAAGACCATGTCTGGGACATGGCATTGGCACGTATAGAGGTGTCAGTGTAAGACCATGTCTGGGACATGGCATTAGCACAGATATGTGAGAGCTAGTGTAAGACCATGTTTGGGACATGGCATCAACTTGATGGATGAGCCAGTGTAAGACTATGTCTGGGACACGGCATCAGCATTATACCCTATGTTTGAGGCTTAGTGAATATCCTATAGCTTTCCAAATGGTTCAATTGTGAGAGTTACAGTTTAAGTTAAACGAGAAAAGTATAACCATGTTGTGAGTGGTACAGGTACTTATTTGAAAGGTATGAGACGTGAGCTCAATATATATGTTATATGAATTGTATTGGTTCGTGACGAGTAAGTTGTACTTATGCCTACTTTTGTACTATAAGCTTGATGATGAATGGTAAAGTTGTTGTTATATTTATTTGCATACAACTTACTAAGATTTATGTTTACTCCCTCTCTTTTCCATTTTCTTATAGTGCCGCCTAACTAGCTCGAGGATCAACAGACGTCAGAGGTATCGATCACACTATCAACTGAAGCACTTGGTATAATTAGATTTATCATTTTGAATATGGCATGTATAGGAACTTACACTTTTGAGTTTTGTGTAATTGTTAATTGGCCAAATGTGATAGCTTAGCTTAGCATTTGATTCATTTTTTATAAGGCTATGAAGAATGGCTAATATTGAAAGTTATTTTATGAATGTAAGATAGTCTTTGGCATGTTTGAGTACATGAAATGTATATAAGCCCTAGCTATGGTTGCTTGGTTGAGAAATCATATTAAGTTAGATTTTAATATGTTGGTTGGCATTAGATGTGTTTCAGGGTGGAAAAAGGCTTGGTAGATAGCCTCATATTGTCCACACGGGTAGACACACGGGCATGTGTTTAAACGGTGTGTGACACACGGCCTGCCCCATAGGCGTGTTGTCCAGCCGTGGGTCCCTTGCACATAAAAATTGTAAGTCAGTATACACGGTAGTAAACACACGGGCAGAGACACGGCCGTGTGTCTCAATTGTGTGAAGGGTACGGCCTAGCACACAGGCATGTGTCTTGGCCGTGTAACCCTTAAGGATTGCTAACGTCAGAAACAGAATGTCAAGGTTTTCGAACACGGGCTGAGACACGGGCCTGTCGAGGCCTGTGAGGGACACGGGCCATGGACACGGGCGTGTACCAGGCCATGTGAAAACCCCTGTAGGTTCGAATTGAAAAATAAATCTACACGGGAATAGGACACGGGTGTGTCCCTAGGTGCTTAGGCCGTGCGTCTCACATGGGCCATCAGCACAACCATGGTCAAGTTCTACACGGGCATGTTGCCCATCCACACGGGCGCGTGCCCTGTTTCAAAGGTCATTTTCCTAATGTTGGTTAAAGGACCCGAGTTGGTCCCAAGTAGCTTCCAAGAGGTGTTTTGGGCCTTGTAGGCCCAAGATAAGAAGTTTTAGACAAAGTTTGAAAAAGTTTTGAGTTTTTAATGGGCTTGTATAATCTGACGTATACGTATATATGTGATTTGTGAACGGTAATGCCTCGTACCCAGTGTTGGCATCGAACCCGGGTTAGGGGTGTTACACTTAGTAGTATCAGACCTATGGTTTAGTTAGTTTTAGGACTAACCTAGCGTGAGTACGAGTCTAGCTATAGACGCCATAATTGTATATTGATAGTGTGACGACTCCTGATGGGATAAATTGTATTTTTATTTATATAGTAAACAGATCCTGACGTCGCTACGGCGGATGATGTGGAGAGTAGTGCATCGACTCCTACTGAAGGGACCGCGCCAGTAGATGGTGGGCCCGTGACACTGAGTCAGGGCAGAGGGGCTAGAGAAGCTTACCTCCACATGATGGACGCTTGGTACACGGAGTTTGTTAGAGCGAATCCAAACACTCCACCTCCCCACCTCCTCTGATTCCTCAGTATGCCCATGTAACTCCGCAATGAGTTGATATGGTTAGGAGAGAGAAACCCCTTGTAGATAAAATACGAAAGCAAGGGGTCGAGGAATTTCAGGCTAATATTGATGATGACACAGAAAGAGCAGAGTGCTGGTTAAAATACCATTAGGGTATTCGATGAGCTAACGTGCATGCCTGAGGAGTGCATGAAGCGCGCAGTGTCAGTCCTATGAGACTCAGCCTACCAATGGTGGAATACTCTCGTGTTGGTTGTACTGAAAGTGAGGATAACTTGGGAATTCTTTCAAGAAATATTCCGAAAGAAGTACATTAGCCAGAGGTTTATAGACTAGAAAAGGAAAGAGTTTTTAGAGCTGAAGCAAGGCCGTAGAACGGTGACAGAGTACGAGCGTGAATTTGTGAGACTCAGCAAATATGCACGGGAGTGTGTATCTACGGAAGCTATCATGTGCAAGAGGTTTGAAGATGGTTTGAATGAAGATATCTGTCTATTAGTTGGCATTTTAGAATTGAGGGAATTTGTGGTGCTCGTGGAGAGAGCATGTAAGGCGGAGGAATTGGCCAAAGATAAGAGAAAAGCTGACATCTAGTCCCGAGCCTCAAGGAAAAGAAATATGAAGAATCATAGCAAACCCTATCTAAGTGATCGAGAGAGTTTCCTACCCAACCAAACGCGTCAGTAGGTTTCTCGAGCAAGAGCAAGAACAAGCAGCACACAATGTCTAAAGCTCAAACCACTTCTATTGCTAGTGTTGGTAGTGCTCAGTCAAATAGGCCAGAGTGTTCACAATGTGGTAGGCATCATTTCGGCGAGTACCAAAGGAATGAGAGAGGTTGCTTCAAATGCAGATCACTAGACCATTTCATCCGGAATTGTCCGGAATTAGACGACAAAGAGAAAAAGCAAGATATGAGAGCCAATAGTGCTCCTTCGAGGGTTAGACCACAGAAGAACCCAGGTAGTGGGGCTAGCAGTAGAGGTGCTCCTAGAGATTCAACTATAAGGTCCGAGGGCTAAGTGCTTGCAAGAACTTACACGAAGAGGCATCTTCACCAGATGTGATTACGAGTACTTTTTCTCTTCACGATATTTCTATTATTGCTTTAATTGATCCGGGGTCTACCCATTCTTTTGTTTGCATGAAATTAGTACCCAGTACGAATATGTTTGTTGAGTCTACTGAATTTGTGATAAAGGTGTCAAACCCGTTAGGCAGGCATGTGATAGTTGATAAATGTGTAGAGATTGTCCTTTAATGATTACAGGTCATTGTTTTCCAGCTAACCTCATGCTACTACCGTTTGATGAATTTGACCTAATTCTTGGCATGGATCGGTTGACTACTCATAATGTGATAGAGAATTGTGGTAGCAAGTTTATTGAAGTGAAATGTGAGAATGGGGATATTATTCGGGTTGAATCAGGTGAACTGGATAACTCATCAATATTGAACTCGTCTTTGACCATAAAAAAATTTAAGAAATAGGTATGAGTTCTACCTAGCATTTGTGTTGAACACCAAAGAGTCTGAAGTGAAAATTGAGACAGTGCCTGTGGTATGCAAGTTCCCAGATGTATTCCCAGAAGAGTTGCTTGGGTTGCCTCCAATCAGATAAGTTGAGTTTGGTATCGATTTAGTCTCCGGTACGGCACCTATCTCGATTGCTCCATATAGAATGGCTCCAACAAAGTTGAAGGAGTTGAAGACTCAATTACAAAAGCTAATGGATAAAGGTTTTACGAGACTGAGCTATTCACCATGGGGTGCTTCGGTACTTTTGGTGAAGAAGAAGGACGGATCGATAAGATTGTGCATAGACTACTGATAGCTCAACAAAGTGACTGTGAAGAACTAGTATCCCTTGCCAATGATCGATGATTTGTTCGATCAGTTGAAGGGAGCCACTGTGTTTTCTAAGATCGACTTAAGGTCTGGCTACTACCAATTAAGGGTTGAAGAGCAAGAAGTACCGTAACCTACTTTTCAGACAAGGTACGACAATTATGAGTTCCTCGTCATGCCCTTTGGTTTAACGAATGCTCCTGTGGTATTTATGGACTTAATGAACCACATTTCCCGACCATATTTGGATAAGTTCGTCATTGTTTTTATCGATGACATATTGATTCATTCGCATGATAAGAGTGAGCACGCAGAGCATTTGAGAATGGTTCTACAAACCTTGAGAGATAAGCAGTTGTATACCAAGTTCACTAAGAGTGAATTTTAGCTATGAGAGGTCAGATTCTTGGGATACATTGTATCGAGTGACGAGATCAGAGTTGACCCGAGTAAGATCTCGACTATCGTTGAGTGGAAACTGCTGAGGAATGTGACAGAGGTTCGAAGCTTTTTGGGTTTGGCAGGATATTATAGAAGATTTGTGAATGGATTCTCTATGATAGTCACTCCGATGACAAGGTTGTTACAAAATGGTGTCAAGTTCGAATGGTCAAAAAAGTGCCAACAGAGTTTCGAGAAACTAAAGGCTTTGTTGACCGAAGCCCCAGTTTTAAGGCAACCGGAACCGGAAAAAAGGTTTATGGTGTAGAGTGATGCATTCTTGAATGGGTTAGGGTGCGTGCTCATGTAAGAAGGCAAGGTAATAGCTTATGCCTTGAGACAGCTAAAGCCACACGAGAAGAATTACCCGACGCACGATTTGGAGCTAGCAGCCATCGTGTTCACATTAAAAATATGGAGACACCATTTGTATGGCGAGAGATGTCGAATGTTTACATACCATAAAAGTCTCAAGTATTTAATGACTCGGAATGAGTTGAATCTACGGCAATAAAGGTGGCTAGAGTTGATAAAGGATTACGAGTTAGTGATTGACTACCACTCGGGGAAGGCGAATGTAGTCATCGATGCTCTGAGTAGAATATAATTGCTTGCCTTGAAGGCTATGAATGCTCATTTGACCATGACTAATGATGGTTCGATTCTAGTCGAGATGAGAGCTAGACCTACGCTCCTTCAAGAGATTTGTGAGGCTTAGAAAGGTGATAGAGACTTGCAAGCTAAAATGGCTTAGTGTGAGACGGGAAATGAATCAGAGTTTAGTATTGGTACCAATGGTTGTATGATGTACCGAGACAGAGTTTGTGTACCCAAGGATAATGAGCTTATTTAGAGGATTTTGCGAGAGGCACATAGTGGTTGCTTGTCTATCCTTCCGGGTAGTGTAAAAAATGTATAACAACTTGAAGAAAATGTACTGGTGGTCAGAGATGAAATGAGAAATTTCTGAGTTTGTTTCTAAGTGTCTAGTTTGTCAACAAGTGAAGGCCGAACACCAAGTATCCTTAGGTTTACTTCAACCTGTGATGGTTCTCAAGTGGAAGTGGGACAGAGTAATCATGGATTTTGTGTTAGGGTTGCCTTTGACACCAAGGAAAAAGGATTCAGTTTGGGTAGTTGTTCATAGACTTACTAAGTCGGTACATTTTATACCAGTGCGTACTGACTATTCCCTTGAGAAATTGGCCGATCTATATGTTTCTGAGATCGTGAGACTTCATGGAGTGCCCTTGTCAATTATTTCGGATAGAGATCCGAGGTTCACCTCTCGGTTTTGGAAAAAGTTGCAGGAGGTATTGGGAACGAAACTGAATTTTAGCACAGCTTTCCACCCGCAAACCGACGGATAGTCCGAGAGAGTAATTCAGATCTTAGAAGATATGTTGTGGTGTTGTTTTCTCGAGTTCCAAGGCAGTTAGGAAAAGTATTTACCGCTAGTCGAATTCGCCTACAACAATAGTTATCAATCAAGTTTGAAAATGGCGCCTTGTGAGGCTTTGTATGGGCGGAAGTGTCGAACACCCTTTTATTGGACCGAGCTGAGAGAGAATCAGATACACGAGGTTGACTTAGTTAAAGAGACCAATGAGAAAGTTAAGGTGATTCGCAACTATTTGAAGGTCGCTTCGGATAGAAAAAAATCCTATGCATATTTGAAACAGAAAGAGATTGAGTTTCAAGTTGGGGATAAAGTATTTTTGAAAGTATCCCCGTTAAAGAAGGTTCTCTGATTTGGAAGGAAAGGAAAATTAAGTCCACAGTTTATTGGACCTTATGAGATTATAGAGAGAGTGGGGCCTGTTGCCTACCGTGTCACACCCCTAACCCCTATCCATTACCAGATTAGGGTTATGGGGCCTTACTGTATTAAACACAGTTCAGCACAATCATTCCTCACCTCTTATACACCAAAAATTTAATAAACATTTAAAACTTATGAAATTCAAATATCCACAATTCATTTATTATAAATTCGAACTCATGAGTCATATTTCCAATTCAGAAATAATCATACCTTACTGAACATGTATCGTAAATAAGCACATTTCAAAAATTCCAACTAATTCAGTACTAACATATATTAAAATTCAACTGATCATGTTTCATAATTACTAAATTTGAACCAAACTTGTATATATCAAAGACATGTTCACATATTTAATACTTCCAATATTCAATTCCCTATATCCTTCACATTAATGCCATTTTCATAATTAAATCATATTCTATTATATATCATTACACTTCATTTACCATTTGATTCCATACCAAAACGATAAACCAAAACAATCATTAAACACATTCATTGACTTTTCACTTAGCAACCGAACCTATTAAGTTAATATACCATCCTCCATCATTCCAATTATACCATATTTCATATTTCCAAAATGAGTTAACCATTAAACCGATTTCCAAAACCAAACTCACCAAAACAATTTAATTAAGAACATGTAAAACCAAACTTAAGCATAATAAGCAAGCCATTTTCGTATACATACTCATTCAGAATAATTAACTCCAAGACTAGCCTATACATGCCACGTAAACAAGTCTCAAAATATTATTTACTGAGGTGATAACTGGATAGTGTGATGTTGTCTCCATCGACTTCCAACCCGAGCTGATCTCTGAAAATCTATGAACATAGGAATAACACACAGAATAAGCTTTGAGAGCTTAGTAAGCTATAAGCAAATAAATAACTCAATGACTATAACAATACAATTACCAAACCAATTTATACTATCATAATCACGTTTAACTTCAAACTTATAATTTCATATAATACATATACTTCCATTTTGCCAAATATCCATACAATTAATAATAATATATCATTCAAATTCCCAAAGCCACAATATCAATAATTAACCGATTATACATAAACTCATATACATATATTCATGGATCATTTCATAATTATTCTTACTTCATATTATTTATATAAAATTTGCACGTAAGTCACAATATGATATCACTATACTAATCCTTTGGACAAATGTATTGTATCTATTATCAAGGTACATTCAACTTCAAAGCCATAGTACTATTGTATAATCGAATATATACACACACATAAAGATATATTCCTGAATCAAACTTCAATATCTTTTACTTATACTTATCATGTAGCCGCATATACATACGTCTAAACCAAAGTATCATACACTATTAAAATCATATTATCAATGCATAAAACCGAATCTTTAAACACTTGTTTACATATACTCATGTATTAAACCTTAATACCACATAAGTTCACTTAAATTATGGCCGAATATACATGGTCACAAATATATACATAATGAAGAATCATTTCATTAATATTCGAATTATTTATTCATAAAGCCGAATACACATACAAATCTTACATATTTGTTTTTCATTTCTATCATACATAATTTAACACAAATATTCAAGTACTTACTTGCCTTATCTCACATAGATAACAAGATAAATCATCCTGGCCTTTTAGCTCGTTTTACTTTCTCAAACACAACTTATCCTTGCCCGATGAACCATTCAGATTTGAATAAGATACTTGGATAATCACATATATCATACAATGCCAACATCTCAGACATGGTCTTACATGTTATCTCATATCGATGCCACTGTCCCAGACAGGTTCTTACTCGAATCAAATACGATGCCAATGTTCCAGACATGGTCTTACACGTAACCACATAGATCGATGCCAATGTCCCAGATGTGGTCTTACATATAACCACATAGATCGATGTCAACATCCCAGACGTGGTCTTACAAGAAAACAATTATATCGATGCCAACGTCCCAGACGTGGTCTTACTCGGAAACACATATCAGAATCCATGGTTCAAACGGGGCTTTCAGACATCGTAATTTAATCAAATCGAGCTTGTACATGTAACTTTTAAATATATTCAAATTCAGGTTTCATTTATATATATTTTTACACAATTCAATTCAGCATATAAATTCAATATTTATTCAAAGTTAACAACATTTATTTTCTTAAAAACTTACCTCAAGTCAGAGATGATTATTCCACGACCTTCTCTTATCCCTGGCTTATAATCGATCTATTTATTTCACAATTAAACCATAATAATAAATCAATATATATTAACTAACTCAAAAGTGAAATCAAGTTCAAACCCAAACCATCCTATCAGTTAATTACAATTAATAAAAACATCCTTATTACTCACAAATGGTCAACACAAACACAACCATTATCCAATTTGTTTCAATTTGGGCAACATGAATACAATAGGAATTTATATTTGTTCATGAAACTTAAAGTCACAAAGATTTACATATTTGGATAGCATTAAGATACTCTTTAATAAACAACATTAATACACAAAATCAAAACATGACAATATAATTGAATATTTAATATCAATTTAGACAACATTCAATTCTGCATTCCAGCAGCGCAATTGACCCACTGAAACAAACTTTAATAATAATTAAAGTTAACTTATTATTACAGCACTTATTCATCACTAATTACACTCTTTGACAATTTAAACAACATTAATCGGCATTATTATCACCTTTTTCTCCTGTTGTAATAAATAACCCATAAACTGCCTAAACAATATAAACATATGGTTATTGATTACTACTTAATCAACTCATTAACTAACATCTAAGACATAAATTCTGTAGCATTTACTCTGCTTTTATCCTCATTTAATAACTTTAATAACAGTTGCATTAACCTCTTTAACATTCATATTTTTACACATAAACTGCAACTAATAAATATTATTAATATAACACCTCAAAAGGCATTCGGTCATACATGTGCAGCGTCAATTTGGTCTTTTTTTTATCTGCCCAGCTACTTTAATAACAGCATTAAACACTCTTTTTCTCAAGTTCCAGACATAATATATACATAATTATATATTCATTGACAACTTTAACCATTATAAACAAAATTTAAAATCACCCAGACTACAGTTATTGATATCTAAACAACAATTTACTGCTGCATTACTACACCAACAACTGTTCATAAAACGACATGAGTACATCCCTTTTTTTTTAAGTATCATTATTATCGAAATATTCAATATCATTTACCATGATTGAACGATAATAACAGAGCAGCAACTAACAATACTAATAGGGGGTACAATTCGGACAGCATCTAACAGTTTTTCCCAAATTTGCAAACACAGAAAATAAAAGTTTAAGGAAAGCTTGCTAATATTTCCCAACACCGATTTTATCAATTCAAATTCTTGTTCCTTTCCTCACACATTCAGCCGAACTTAAATCAATAATTTAACCAAGATTCATCAATAAAAAGCTATAGGTAATGGAGAGTTTTGAAGAGTTACCCTGTTACTTCAAAATTTTAGCTTCCAAGCAAACAATTTCACGATTTTCCCACTGCATGCAACCGGCCTCTTCCCTAGCTTCCATAATCTCCTTTTCTCACTTATTGTCGGTTGGAAAGAATGAAGAAAAGATGAACTCTAATGTGGCTTTGTTTTATTATATTTCATTTTAATAAGCGAAGTACTAAATTAACCTTTGTAATTTAATATCAAAACCTTTTAATGGTGGTCCATTACCATCCACTTACCTATATAGTGGCCAAATATCATTTTAAGGACTTATAAATTAATAGTGTGACAGCCCAAAATTGACCCTAGTCGGGAAG
Source organism: Gossypium hirsutum (assembly GCF_007990345.1). Classification (NCBI taxonomy): domain Eukaryota; kingdom Viridiplantae; phylum Streptophyta; class Magnoliopsida; order Malvales; family Malvaceae; genus Gossypium; species Gossypium hirsutum. The sequence goes on from NC_053435.1 coordinate 66,708,598, forward strand.
TGGTTTCGGGACCGCTAAACCTAGTCACCGAAATGTTTGAATGTGATATTTATTGTCTAGAATATGTAATTATGAATGTGTGAAAATTTCAAGCTTCGATTTAGTCGATTGCATGTGAATTCAGTTAGTAGGACTTGTGTGACACTTTTGAAATGTGATAGGCTAATCTATAAGGATCTAATAGTGCATGTAATAAAAAGGGAGGACTTGCATGTCAAATTTCCCCCCTAATTAGTAGTGGCCGGCCATGCTATGAGTGGAAACATGTCACAAACATGTTATGTTAGTGAGGTATGTTAGGAAAAATAAAATAAGGAGTATGGGTAATAAAGAAATGGAGAAAAAGAAAGAATGTGTGTGAGTGTTCTCCCCCCCCATTGCCGTGAGTTGAAGAAAAGAAAAAAAAATTTGTTCATCCTTTTTCATTTCTTTTGGCCGAAAATTCTAAGGAAGAAGGAAGGAGTTCTTGCTTCATGTTTGGTCTGGAAGAGGATTAGGAGGAGGTTTGGCCATACTTGTATCTAGATTAAGGTATGTTTGAGGTTGTGCCATGAGATTCATGCATGTTTTTAGTTGCTAGCTTGAGTTCTAATTAGCCATGGTTCAAATCTTTGCTATGTCATGGGGATGATATCCGGCCAAGGTGGATTTTGTGTTAATGTCGTTGCATGCTAAATGTGAAGCTTGTTAATGATACATGTGATGGTGAATTGATTAACTCTTGGATTTTCTTTTTAGCATTTTTGAGTGAGACATTAAGTTCTTTGTTTAACCATGATCAAAATTGAAATGGTAAGGTGTTGTGATGTATTCGCCCATGGTATATCCATAAGTATGATTTATGCTTATTGCATGGTAGGTAAGATTTGTGTTTTGGATTTATGTTTATGTTTGGTTATAATCAACCTTGTGATTCGGCTCTTACACATATATATATATGTTTGCACATGGTGTATTGGCATGACATATATAATATCTCAAGGTATATATTTTCATATGATGGTGTTTCGGTTATGGAGTAAATGATGGATGCGTATTGAGTTATAATATGTAATGCATTAGTTAGTAAAATGTATGCCATTTGTGTGTGGTATTAAGTATATAATTGGCCTCAACATAAACATGCATATTCGGCCACATGAATGAGTACATAGGTTGATGTGTTTGTTCGGCCATAGGTAAGCATATTGAAGGATTTATCTTGACTTAGAAAATTCGGCTAAGGAGAATACTAACTAATGTGTTGAGTTTGATTCATGATTCCGTACATATGTGACTTTGATGTCTAATGAATTATATATGGGCTAAGTACCTTGAGTTCCTCTTTTCGATGCTCAAATGATTAAATCAATTTATTTGTTAAATTAAGCTCAAGAGTAAAGGGAACTAAATACGATAAAGGGAAGGAAAAAGTGGTCGAATAGCCATCGAAATCGTTCGACAACATCCGAGGTAAGTTCTTGAGTAATAGAGCTTAAATTATGATTTGATTAGATCATGTTTTAAGCAAATCAAAATCATGCTCTTTGTGTGTGGCTATTGAGCCGAAATTGCAAGAGTGATAAGTGTCTTGTGTTTGAGTTTTGCTAATGAAAATGAAATACGAATGTGTCATGATTTAATGTTAAATGTGCATGGTTATTCGAATGATGTCCGGGCTAAGTCCCGAAGGCTTTGTGCTAAGTGACCATATCCGGACTAAGATCCGAAGGCATTTGTGCGAGTTACTAATTCCGGGCTAAGCCCGAAGGCATTGGTGCGAGTTACTAAATCCGGGTTAAGTCCCGAAGGCATTTGTGCGAGTTACTATAACCGGGCTATGTCCCGAAGGCATTTGAACGAGTAGCTATATCCGGTTAAATTCCGAAGGTACGTGATTCGGGAATGAACGATCTTGCTGTAAAAATTTCAGTTAATACGCTTGTAACATCCCAACATTGAGGTATGTTTCGTATGTGCTTTGAATTAGTTGAGCCCTTACAAATAAGTATTCGCTCAGTTGATAAATGAGCTACCGGCCTTTGGCTAAGTTGATCTTTGTGTATGAATATAAGGGTTGGTAATGTGAAGTAAGTATGATATTGAAAATTTGTGCATATGAAATTATCTGTTTAGCTACATGAATGCTATACTTTGGTTGTGTCTAAATTCTTTGCTCAAAACTTACTAAGCATTTAATGCTTACTCCGTTTCTTTGATTCTCTGTTTTATAGATTTTGGTTCTTCAGCTATCAGACTCGGGATTTTGAAGTCGAAGTCGCCCACACTATCAAAGCTCCTTTTGGTATACTTTTGGTTGAACTTTGAAATGGCATGTATAGGACTACCCTTTTTGTTGTGGGTCATGGACCCTTTGGATTTGTATAATTTTGGATAGCCATGCGAAAATGGCTTATATATGTTTGAGCATAATGTTATAATCATTTGGTATGGATATGGTTATTGAGAGGTGTGGATATGCTTAACAAGGATTGGCCATGGGAATAGTTAATCACTATCATAATTTGTGCTATTTATGCTAAAAGGGCTAGTTGAATCATGGAAACTATGAAATAGGTAAAGTCTACCTTAAAGGCAGATGCTGACAGTAGCAGTGATGTAGATTTGGAAAATCACTAAAAATAGTAGGAATGGAATTAAATAGTGCATAAATTATGTAAACTAACCTTGATGAATCTATTTTCATAGGAAAGTAATGAAACGATCATATGAACAGTATGTTATGAGATATTCAGGTTTTCGTGAGACAGGGCCAGAACGGTTTCTGGATTCCCTGTTCCGACTTTGGAAATTCATTATAAATTAACCAGAGATAATTAGAAGTCATGCCATATATTCATAGATTCATTTTTGAGTCTAGTTTCTATAGAAACAGACGGCATCAGTATTGAAGCCCTGTACAGGGAGATATCCAAATCGTAATGCATGAAGGTCAATGTAGTCGCACCCTATAACAGGGGAGAATTTAACTAATAAAATGTACTAATTGGCCCAACCAAAAATTCTAGAAAAAAATATGTAGATGGAAATATGAGTCTTGTTTCAGGGAAAAATTACGAAACTGATTTTCGAGTTTTATAACTCAAGATATGATTTTTAAGGTGACAGTGACACAGTTAGCCAACTCCCTGGAAATTTTTAAAATGGACTGTAAAAGTAAATGAATTAAGTCGGTTAGCACCTCGTGTTCGACTCCGGCAACGGTATCGGGTACGGGGTGTTACAAATAGGCCATAGAAAATTAGTATTTTTAACAAATAGAAAGTCACTTTTGCATTTTACGCGATTAAGTCCTTTTTATCAAATTAGACAACCAATCGGTAAAATTAATTCATAAAAATTTCACCCATGCATTCTAACATGCTGTAAACACATAAAATAATATATAAAAAAATTTACGACCTCAGATTTATGGTTTCGAAACCACTGTTCCGACTAGGGTCTAAATCGGGCTGTTATATATCGATTGGGTTTGCCCTCAGAGTTGGAAAAGATTCACAACGTGTTTCATGTGCCCATGTTACATCGATATAGATCGGATCCTTCGCATGTGATCGTGCCAAAAGAGTTTGAGATTAGCTCAGACATGACTTATGGTGAAGAGCCAGTAAAGATTTTGGCTCGGGAGGTCAAATAACTTAGCAATAAAAGTATAACACTCGTTAAAGTTTTGTGGCATCGGCATGGAGTCGAATAAGCCACATGGTGACCCGATGATAAACCGTAATTTATACATATTTTTACCTCATGCTTAGCATATTTTTTGATGAATTATCCTTAGATTTGGTGAATTCGGTGCTCCTAATCCTTTAATTTCATGTTTTATACTTAGGAGAGCATAGGAGAGTAAAAAGAGTGAAAAACGGGCCAAAAATAGAGAAAATGGGTCAACATGGGAAATCAACATGGCCTGGACTTCCTCACACAGGTAGTTTACACACCTGTGTCCATTCAACAGACTCGAGCACAGTTTGAAGCAATTGCACATGGGCGTGTCCCTGTCGAGCCCAAGTCTAGTCCTATTCGGAAAAGGCCACTCTTGAGGGTTTAAAAGCATTCTAAAGCCTATATAAACAGCCTAGAAGGTACCAAAAAGGGACACACAGAGTAGGAGGCAAGGAGTTACTCAAAGAAAGTTGATTGATCCATCTCAGAAGCCAGATTCACTTCAAGACTGAAGATCTCCATTCAATTCCCTTCAAGAGTTCTTGGGTTTTCTTTATGTTTTGTTATCATTATTCTTTTGAGATGTTTTCTTTCATAAATATGAACTAAACCCCCTAAATACCTAAGGGGAATGAAACCTAAGATGGAACTTGTTATTATTATCTGAATTGTACGACAAATATTTAACTTGTTCTTAATTATGAGTTCTTAATTCTTGCTTTAATATTCCAGGATATTGATTCAAGTATTGATGTGCTTATTTAGAGGAGCAAAAGTCCTTATCTAAGAGTAGATCTAACATAATTAAGCGGAGTTGATTGCACGCCTAGAGATAGGGTGACAAGATTTTGCCGAATTAGGGTGAAACCTAATAAGGGAATCCATAGATCAAGTTAATGCAACACTAGGGAGTTAATTAGAAAGAGATTTCAATTAATCAACCTAGGGTTAGACGTTGTTAGTCTCGAGAGAGATAATAATATAAATTAGGGATTTCTACGGATCAAGTCAAGTGAATAAATCATCTGATTCAGAGTCAATAACAAGTGAAGTCTAGGTGGATTTTTCCCTAATGTATTGTCCAAATCATTCAGATTTCCCAAAAGTTATTTCCCCAATTTACTTTATGTGCATTCTTAGTTTAGTAATTAGTTGAGATAAAACAAACCCTTTTATTTTTAGGCTAGATAATAAAAAGAAAGTTAATACTAGTACTTTTAGTTCCTTTGGGTTCGACATCCCAGTCTTGCCATAAGAGGTGTGCTTGCCTTTGTCGTGATAATAGTTAGTTTTCAAGAATGAACATTCCTAAATTATAAAACTTATCACGATTCACATCACGATCAAGTTTTTTGTGCCATTGCCAGGGAACTAAGATATTAGGAACACTCAATTTTTATTACTTTAGCCATTTTATTTTTATTGTAATTTAAATTTTTATTTTCTTTTCTAATTTTTCATTTATTCGCTTCTGGCAGGTTTTTATAGTGCATGACTAGAAGAAGCCCATCAGGACCATTACTTTTTGACAGTGAGATCGATCGCATAGCTTGCAGAAACTGAAGAGAAATAAGGCGAAGCCTAAGATACACAGAGGAAGAGCAAGAGGACGACATTCACACCACAATTGAGGAGATGGATGAAAATTAGAAAAATCTGCTACCTCCTACTATTGCTGCTCATCTAGTAAATCAGAATCCTGCTCCACGCACTATGTATGATTATGCTAAACCTACTTTAACAAGAACTGAGTTAAGTATAATTAGGCCTACTATTGCTGCAAATAATTTTAAATTGGAACCTAACACAATTCAAATGATCCAACAGTTTGTTCAGTTTGATGGTTTGTAGGACGAGGAACCAAACGCTCATTTGGCAAATTTCTTAGAGTTTTGCGACACTTTTAAGATCAATGGCGCTTCTGATGATGTCATTCACCTTCGGTTGTTTCCCTTTTCGTTGAGGAACAAAACTAAACAGTGGTTGAACTTGTTACTACGAGGGTCAATCACTACTTGGGAACAAATAACCGAAAAGTTTTTACTGAAATATTTTTCGCCTGTTAAAACGTCCAAATTAAGGAATGATATCTCTTCTTTTGTGCAGATGGATCTAGAAACATTCTATGATGCATGAGAGAGATACAAGGACCTTTTGAGAAGGTGCCCTCACCATGGGCTGCCCTTATGGTTGCAAGTTCGAACATTTCACAATGGCCTGAATCCTTCAACTAGACAGATGATTGACGCAACTGCTGGTGGGACTATCAATAATAAGGCACCTGAGGAGGCTTATGAATTTATAGAGGAGATGTCACTGAATAACTATCAGTGGCAAGTCATGAGAACAAAGCCGACAAAAGCAGCTAGTGTTTTTAACCTCGATGCGGTTGCTATGCTATCTAACCAGGTAGAACTCTTATATAAAAAGATTGACTGTTTGTGTAGTTCTACTCAGGTACATCCAGTGATGAGGTGCAATTCAAATGGAGGAGGAGCATACATAGAATATCAACCCTTCAACCCTATCATCGAGGAGGAACAAGTCCAATATATGGGTAATAATAACTCTAGACCTCAAAATAACCCATATAGTAACACTTACACTTATATTGCAGATTGGAGAAACCACCCGAATTTCTCATGGGGAGGTCAAGGGAATCAAAGACCACAACATCCTTCGGGTTTTCAACAACCATCTTACCAACAGGAAAAGAAGCCGAATCTTGAGGAGATGCTAAGAAAGTTTATCGCGGTGTTGGAAACTCACTTTCAGAATACCGAAACAACAGTTAAGAATCAACAAGCGTCGATCCAAGGGCTCGAAACTCAAATATGTCAACTCGCCAAATTGATTTCTGAACGATCACAGGGTAGCCTGCCGAGTAACACTGAATCTAACCTAAGGGAACAGTTCAATGCAATTACCATTCAAGATGAAAAAGGGTTAGTCGAACATGAACCAGAACCGAGACAAGAAATTGTGGTAAGTAAAAGCAAAGGTGAGTTAGACCATAGTGAACAAACACCGGTAAGTAAAGAGTACAAACCTCGTGTTCCATACACCAATGCGACAAGAAAAGACCGCACAGACGAACAATTCGGTAAATTCCTTAAATTATTAAAAAAATTACATATCAACTTACCGTTTATTGAAGCTCTTTTGCATATGCCAAACGTAGCCAAATTCTTAAAAGAGCTTGTAACAAATAAGTGGAAGTTGGATGAGACGTCGCATGTGGAGTTAAATGCAGTTTGGTCAGCCATAATACAAAATAAGCTGGCCAACAAATTAAAAGATTCAGGGAGTTTTATGATTCCTTGTGTAATTGGTAGTTTAGATGTTAATAATGTTTTGGCTGATTTAGGGGCTAGTATAAATGTAATGCCTTATAAAATGTTTAAACAACTAGGTCTTGGGAAACCCAAACAAACTAGGATGAACATTCAGTTAGTAGACAAAACAATCAGATTTCCTAGGGGTATTATTGAAGATGTACTCGTTAAAATTGACAAATTTATATTCCCAGTTGATTTTGTTGTTCTAGACATAGAAAAGGATAGTGACGTGCCTTTAATTTTAGGAAGGCCCTTTTTAGCAACTGTTAGAACTATAATTGATGTTGGTACAGGTGAACTCACACTTCGTGTGAGTGTGGAAACAATCACTCTTCAAGCTTGAAATTCTACTAATGTTGATCATGTGGTGCAACCTTCCTTGCAGGAAATATGTTTGAAAAACATACATGAGCCTTGTTAAAATAACAACAAAGAACCATCTATGAAGGACGAAGGCTACAAGTTGAGGGACTAGATGAATGGCAGACACAGAAATCGAGAGCACACGATAGACCAAAACCACGCCATAACGAGCTTAATATTTTACCAAATCAACTTAAGGTTGGAGACAAAGTACTATTAGATGTAGCAGACCCTCGAATTGCCACCTTTGAACCTAATGGAGAAATCCCTCTTACGGTACTTAACATTTTCCCATACTGCACAGTCGAGGTAATTCATCCCAAATTCGGTACGTTCAAGGTAAATAGTACTCGTCTAAAACCTTATTTTGATAAAATTGATAGCAGGGATGAGGAGTGTAAACTCCTCGCACTGCCATGACTATGCAACAGAGAGGTAAGTCGAGCTTAGACTATAAATAAGTGCTTCTCAGGAGGCAACCCGAGCACTAATGGTGTTAACTTCTTTAAATTTTAGTTTTTAACATTTAATTCACTAACTGAGTCATTGAACATAGGTTTTCCAGAACCAGACAGCCAGGCCCATGGGCTTGCCTTAGGCTGTGCCTATACCACGAAAGGCAACACGGACATGTGAAAATAAGGCAAAATTTTTCCCTAACAAGGGAGTCGATAAGTTGCCACAACCGTGCGGCATGGACACGCCCACGCTCACTACCTGTGGTCAAGACTAACAAAACAACATAGGCGTGGACATACATACACAGGCATGGGAGAAGCAAACGAGGCAGAACACGGCCGTGTGACATGGCCGTGTTCATCAACATGCCCAAATAACACTGGCATGGGCCGAATTTGACATGCACCCAAATTTGAAAATCACGATACACACGGGCTAAAATTAGGACACATGGGTGTGTCCCACGGCCGTGTGCCCCGATTTCTATATAAACCCCTCACTATTCATCATTCCCTTCCCCAAAAACCCTACCCTAGCCGTCGCAACCTCTTCACACGCCCTCACTCCCACGCCCGTGGCTGGTCGACAGCTCTCCTCAGACGACTAACTCCTCCTTCCACCAAGAACTATTGCATACCATGTCAAATCCATGTGACAAGAAAACCACCGTCCCCACCTCAAAGAAGCGAAAAGGAGCGGCATCATTTGCATATCACCAAATAATAATTAACAAAACATCATATTTCATGATAATAAGTATCATGTCATATAAATAACGTTAAATCACTTAAAATAAAAATTATGTTACCTTTTTTACACATGAACTTACCTCGTATGCGAAAATGATCATTTTTACCATTTTGTCCATAACTTGGTATTTTACCGATTTTAGCTCGAATTTCGATTTTCCTTGCTCTATCATTTCAAATATAGCCTAATTAGGACTCATATTATTCAAATCAACCCGAAATCATATTTTGGAAAAATTACAATTTTGCCCCTAAACTTTTACATATTTACACTTTTGCCCCAAATCTCGTAAATTAAACTTCATCCTATTTTATTATGTTTTATGATATGCTGATCATTTTTCCCTTCTACAGCGACATCCAATTCTCACTCTAACATGTACTTATGAACATTAGGTATTTTTACTGATTGTGTCATTTTAGTTGTTTTTACATAAAATCACTTAGCAAAAGTTGTTTAACACAATCTCAAGCTTCATATTCTACCATAAAACATCAAAATTCATGCATATCATTCATGGGTAATTTTTTAAATATAAACCCTAGCTCAAAATATTGGTAGAAACAGGTAAACCGAGCTATGAGGATTTCAAAAATGTAAAAAAAACATTAAAAATGGGCATAGAAATCACTTACAATCAAGGCTTAAAAGTGTTGAAACCCTGGCTATGGTGGAGAGAAAATTCAGCAGCAACTTATGGAGAAGATGATCATTTTTTTGTTATTTTTCCCATTTTATTTTATTGAATATCCAAATGACCAAAATGCCCTTCCTTACTAAACTTTCAAAAATTCCATCCATGGCCAATTTTTGTCCATAAACTTAGAAATTGGTAAAATTGCTATTTAAGACCTCTTAATTAATATTTCAAAGCAATTTCATACTAGAAACTTCTAGAATGCAAGTTTTGCAACTTATTCAATTTAGTCCCTAACTTCAAGTTAAGCACTTTATGCATAGAATTTCCTCACGAAATTTTCACACAATCATGCAGTCATATCATAGACCTCAAAATAATTATAAAATAATTATTTCTATCTCAATTTTTTGGTCCCGAAACCACTATTTTGATTAGGCCCTAATTCGGGATATCACATTACCAATGTGATTTTATTCCCTTTATTCAAGATTAAGCTGCAATCATTAAATTTAACTTATGTCTTCATATGTTGTACATAGCAATTTCTCTCCATTAATGTAGGTACCATTGGAAGTTTTGAATCAATAGGTCTTTAACAAGGTTGAAACGTGGCTGGGCTTAAGGGTAGGTAAAAGATAGATAATTTTAGGCTTTTAAACCCTAGGCTCAACTTGTATCGGACCTTTGAAATAATCACCTTTAATACAACAAATTTCTTTGCTCTCGTATGCTCTTTTGTACATTCTCTTTTAGGTAGATATGTTTTTTTCTTTTTTTTAATTACACGAGCATTTTCCTGAATGTACCACAATTTTAAGAGCATTTTATACTTCCTTTCAACTCCCCCAAACTTATTTTCAACGAATACTTGGAATAGTACCGAGTCTATTGTTTGGGACAATTTTAAGATAGTTAAGAGAGAAGTGATCGCTAAATTTGCAAGGGTTCAAATAAAATTAGGCCATATAGTCTCAAAGTTGGGTTTCAAAGGATAAAAATTTCACCATGGTTAGCTTGAAAGGCTCAAATGGTCCAAACAAAAGTTGCATAAAGCATTTCCAACATTCCATGCTTCCTAGGATTTCGCCTCAAGAAACTACTAAGTCAATTCTAAAGACTTAAATTTTCATGCATGCCTAACTTTCGTAAGGAACTAAAATTTTATGGTGTGATTTGCATGCTTTATTAAAAATACATTTATATCATTATTAAGCTAACATAACAATTCATTGAAATAATAGAACTTTATTCATACTAAAGTTTAGCATACTTAACAAAATTTCAAATTATTGAACATAATATATCCTAATCATAATTAACAGAAAAATTTATTCTGGGTGGAAATAATTCAAATTTTCGGCCTCCCCAACTTAAAATGAATAATGTCTTCATTGTTTAAAGTGAATAGATACTATACACTAGGTAGGATTCTAGAAAAGAGGAGGTGAGTCAATTTCACTGCTTAAGTACCAAGCTCTTTTCTAAATCCAATCCTAGACATGTATATACCCATTGCCACACTTTATACTTCGTGACTTGCTCAAATTTTATTAGTGATTTTCCTATCTTAGTTTAAAAAAAATTCCTAATTAACTTAATCCTAAAATGACCTAAGAACAGAAATAAAATAAAATCAAGATCCCCTCTTTATTTATTTGCAGACCCTTCTGAATTTGACTCATCTTTTGCTCCATCACTATCGCCTTTGCATGAATTGCTTCTCTCCTTCTTCGATAATGGACTCTATAGTTCAATATAAAATCTAGAAATTCAGGTACAAAAATAAATGGGTCATTGTAAATTTTCTTAAGAGCACTTCTCATTGAGTCATCCTTTATTTTTTAGTATCTCCAGTGAGCTTGTTGCTGCCATTGCATATGCTGCATTATGTCCATTAACTTTCACAATTCGTCTCGAAGACCTGGGCTAGGCGGTTGAGCTCTAAATATTGAGGTTTCTTGATCGAGCTCAATTTCTAGTTCTATTGGTTCTACCTTATCAAGGACTTCAGCCGATTGTATTGGCTTAATCTCTGTGGGATCTTCTTCCTCCTCATCGAGATCCTCACTTTCTTCAACTCGCTACTGTAGAAGAAAATCTCCAGCTACTCGGTAAAGGTCCCAATCTGTGATTGTGCCCTGGCTATACCATGTCTTCTTTACGTTTACAAGAATCTCAGCTTTTAAGCAAAAAATTGTTATCGTAAAGGGGAAGTAAGCGAGGCTGGAACGTCTAGTGGCACAATTCCTCATCTCTCGTAGAATGATTATTCCCACATCAATGGTCTTTCTAGTTAAAATCAAATATAATAAGATCATTCGCTCTAACGAGATTGTAGTCCCATGCGAACTAGGCATAAGGCTGAAATGGATGAAATAGAACCATACCCTTGCAAGTGGTGTCAAAGATTCTCTTCGACAAGTGTGGATTCGTTGCTTTGACATAGTCCACTTAGAACCTGGAATTGTAAGTTCCTCATGAATTTCTTGCAAATTTTTGGGCTCGATGTTGCTCATCAAAGAAGAATATTCATCGTTTTCGAAATCAGGCAATTCAAAGAACTCATTAATAGCATTTGAACTTATTGGTACCTTGATTTCGTGAACTGGAACTTCTGTCAATTCGCTTGAGGTTAAATTCGCGTAGAATTCACGAACTAGTTCCTCATCCATACTAGGCCTCTTTTCACAAAAAAATTCCTAATTGAGGGCTGCAGCAACTTGATGAATACGTTCCACAAAGTCTTTGTAGTTGCTCTCTTTCAATGTAAAGCCTTTCTCTGGATGCATCTGTTGATTTTTGAAGATACTCTCATATCTTGCTTTGGCTTCTTCACAATGGAATTTGTTTTGTGTTTCATCAATTTGGGCACAAGCATGAGTTCTCTTGTGAGGCATGATTAACCACCTTTTTTTTTATAAAACTCAGTAATCCTAAAAAAAATTAATAAACAAAAAAGTCAATTTAAGGTGGGTTGGAAGATTTTGGCTAAGGGGCTTGGTGTAGGTATGTGCCGCACAAGTGCAGGACAGCAAGCAGACTCGTCGAGCAGGAGCAAGAAGTGGCACAGCTTGGCGCGATGAGCTGCATGGGCAGCAGGCAGCAAAGCTGAGTGGGCAACAGCTGAGGTGCGCGCACACTGGAGCTAAAGCAGATGCATCTTTTTTTTTTGAATTAAAAAAATTTATTCTAGAAGCCTTTTGAAAATATTTACAAAAAAGGCATCTATTTTTTATTATTTACGAAAATAGCAACCAAAATTTGAAAATAATTCAATTAAGTCCCTAAACTTAATGAAAATTTGAAATTGAGTTGCAATTTAAAACTTAGGTCAACATTGACCTCTTTATTTGAAAAACTAAAAATTTAATTTTCTATTTAGGGAATAATTTCTCGAAAAATTATGTTAAAATCAATTCCCAGGAAAAATTGGAGGGGTCACAAGCGATCCCACGTAAGTTCCAATCTCCTAGACAGAATTGATTTAAACATACTAATCTCAAAAATATACCCTAAATCATTTATTGAAAAGGAAAATAAGAAAATTTAAACATTTGATAGAGTGAATGAAATTTGATTCCGTTCAGTCTTATCTCCCCAATAATGTTTTAGACACTGAGCATTAACTTGAAAATTACCTCCCTCACCTTGGAGTTCAACAACTCCGTATGGATAGACGCAATGAATCGTAAATGGACCGGACCAACATGATTTTAGTTTACCTAGAAAGAACTTTAATCTGGAATTAAATAGCAAGACTTGCTGACCTGCTTCAAACTCTCGAACTTGAATGTGCTTGTCATGCCATTTCTTAAGTCTCTCTTTGAGTAGTTTGGCATTTTCATATGAGAACGTTTAGAATTCCTCTAGCTCATTGAGTTGGAGCATCCGTTCCTCTTTAGCAAGCTTAAGATCCAAGTTGAGTTGTCGAAGGGCCTAGTAAGCTTTGTGTTCTAACTCCAAGGGTGCATGGCAAGCTTTCCCTAAGACCAACCTGTAGGGTGACATCCCTAAAGGTGTCTTGTATACTTTCCTGTAAGCCCATAAAGCATCATCCAGTCTTTTGGACCAATCTCATTGGTTCGAGCAAACTACCTTCTCAAGTATGCCTTTGATCTCCTTATTTTCCAGTTCAGCTTGCCCATTCGTCTACGGATGGTAAGCTGTAGTGACCTTGTGTTTCACTCCATGTTTATCTAACAACTATTTCAACCACTTGGTCACAAAATAGGACCCTTCATCGCTGATAATAGCTCTTGCAGTTCCAAACCTTGTGAACACGTGTTTCTATAAAAACTTTATTACAACCCTAGCATCGTTTGTTGGATAAGCTTCAGCCTCGACCCTCTTAGGCACGTAGTAACTACAGCTACCAAGGTGTACTTGTGACCAAAATACAGAGGTAAAGGACCTAGGAAGTCAATGCCCCAAACATCGAATAATTCTACCTCAATGATGTTTGTTCGAGGCATCTCATTTCTACTGGTGACATTTCCAACCCTTTGACATCGATCACAACTCTTTATGTAAGCATACGCGTCCTTGAATAGTGTTTGCAAAAAGAATCTGGCTTGCAATACTTTGGCCGCAGTATGAGTACCTCCGAAGTGTCCTCCACTTAGAGCTGAGTTATCGTAGTATAGAATCTCTTGTACTTCATCTTCTGCCACACATCTCCTGATCATTTGATCTACACACTTCTTGAACAAGTATGGTTCTTCCCAGAAATAGTACTTCACATCGTGAAGAAACTTTTTCCTTTGATGATACGTCTTATCAATCAACATCAAACCACAAGCTAAATGGTTAGCAATATCAGCAAACCAAGGGGTATTATGGACATGATTTACCTTTAGTATGTGTTCATTTGGAAATGTTTCTTGAACTGGTATAGAAGAGAGTTCCCTTCTTGTGGCTCCAATCTGGACAAGTGCTCTGCTACTTGATTATCCACTCCATTTCGATCTTGAAATTCTAGATCGAACTCTTGAAGTAAAAGTACCCATCGGATCAACCTTGGCTTAGCATCTTTCTTAGAGAGTAAGTACTTAATTACCGAGTGGTCCGTATAGCCAGTCACTTTGGTACCTACAAGATAAGATCGAAACTTGTCAAAAGCAAACACAATAGAAAGTAACTCCTTTTCTGTTACCGTATAATTCAGTTGATCCCCTATCAGAGTTTGACTTGCATAGTAAATGGGATGAAAAACTTTGTTCCTTTGCTGGCCCAGAACGACTCTTATCGTGAAGTCACTCGCGTCACACATTAATTCGAATGGCAGATCCTAGTCTGGTGTGACGATTATGGGTGCCATAACTAATTGACTCTTCAAATCTTTGTAAGCCTTTAAGCATTCCTTATCAAACTTGAACATCGAGTCCTTCTCCAATAATTTGCATAAGGGTTTAGCAATTTTAGAGAAGTCTTTGATGAATCTTCGATAAAAATCCGCCTGGCCCAAAAAGCTCCAACACCTTTTAAAGATGTTAGAGGTGGGAATTTCTCAATAACATCTTCCTTTACTTTATCTACTTCGATTCCATGTCTCGTTATCCAATGCCCTAGAACAATCCCTTCTCGTACCATGAAATGACACTTTTCCCAGTTGAGTACTAGGTTTATTTCTTCGCATCGCCGTAGTACCTTGGCTAGATTGGCTAGGCAATTATCATACGTATCTCCAAATACTAAAAAGTCATCCATAAAAACTACCAAATACTTCTCAACCATGTCAGTAAAAATAGACATCATACATCTTTGAAATGTAGAAGGTGCATTACATAAACCAAATGGCATGCGTCTAAATACAAATGTATCGTACGGGCAGGTGAATGTTGTCTTGTGTTGATCTTCTAGTGCTATTGTAATTTGATTATACCCCGAGTATCCATCGAGTCTATCCAGTATTTGGTCCAAAAACGACAAAAGAAGGTGACCTTTCCTAGTCACATTGTTCAGCTTCTGGAAATCGATGCAAATTCTTCATCACGTAATCGTTCTAGTCGGTATCAACTTGTTATTCTCGTTTTCAATGACCACGATACCTCCTTTCTTTAGCATGCACTAGAGTGGACTTACCCATGAACTATTTGAGATTGGGTAAATTATACACGCATCTAACCACTTAATGATTTCTTTCTTTACTACGTCCTTCATGATGGGGTTCAGTCTTTGTTGTCCATCGATCATCCCTTTCTCGCCATCTTCTAGTATGATCTTGCGCATGCATATAGATGGGCTAATACCACGGATATCGGCTATGGTCCATCCGATAGCCCTCTTGAATTGTTTCAACACCAAGATGAGTTTCTCTTTTTGGTCAGTAGTTAATTCTACTGAAACAATCACAGGCAGAGTAGAAGAGTTACCAAAATAAACATATTTTAGATGTGGAGGTAGTACATTGAGTTCTAATTTAGGTGGCTCCTCGATTGACACTTTTGGTTGGGCATAACCCCTTTCCTCAACTCCAAAGATTCAAAGCAGGATTGCGGAATAAATCCGCTTTGATTAACTTCTAAAAAAGCTAAGTACTCATCCTTCTCTTCATCATTCGGAGGATCTGATGTCAAAATTTGTTCCAACAGACCCTCCACATAGTTGAGCTCCTTCTCCACTATTAAATCTTCTAAATCGGATACTGTAGAACAATCATCAATTGTGTCAGGAAATCACATAGACTTAAAAATGTTAAATGTTAGCTGATCATCCTGAACACGCATAGTAAGCTCCCCCTTCTGCACATCAATAAGGGTCCTTCCGGTTGCTATGAGCGGTCTTCTTAAGATAATTGGCTCTTCTTTGTCTACTTCAAAGTCTAGGATAACAAAATTAGTAGGGAAGATAAATTTATCTATATGCACCAATACGTCCTCGATTTTTCCTTTTGGATGTACTAAGGATCGATCTGCTAATTGAACTATGACTATAGTAGGTTTAACTTCACCTATCCCCAACTTTCTAAACATTGACATAGGCATCAAGTTGATACTCGCAGCCAAGTCACATAGTGCCTTACCACAATATGTTGCTCCAATGTTGCAAGGTATGGTAAAACATCTAGGATCCTTCAATTTTGGGGGTAGTTTGTCTTGAAGATATGCACTGCATTCATTCGTCAGAGCTACCATATCAAATTCTCCGAGTATTCATTTTTTGGACAGGGTATCCTTTATGAATTTGACATAGTTAGACATTTGCTCAAGTGCTTCAGCCAATAGGATGTTGATATGAAGTTGCTTGAGTACGTCAAGGAACTTCTTGAATTGAATCTCCTGCTTTTGCTTTTGAAGTCTTTGAGGGTAGGGTGGTGGTGGTTTCTTTACTAGAATTGGTTGATTCGTCTTTTGTGGCAATTCTGCATCTGACAAGGTTGTTAGTTGATCAGAATTAATTGGTTATAAAATTACCTTGTCGGGTTTTATAGATTCTTGTTCTTGTGAAACTAGAATTTCAACGCTCAGTTGAACTTCCTTTGATTCTTGAGCATCAGCTTGCTCCTTTTCAGCTTCAACGGTGTTGGGCTCTACTGTCTTTCCACTCTTCAATGTTAATGCTTTGCAATGCTCCTTCCCCGGATTCCTCAGATTTTCCATATCACTAGGTAAAGCACCTAGTGGTCGATTCCTGAGTTCAATTGCAAGCTGCCTATTTGGTTTTCTAGGTTTTTCAATGTAACTACTTAGCTTTGGATTAAGGTGTCATTCTTGGCCATGTATGCCTTCAAAAAATTTTCTAAGCCATTGGATGGTTCAGGTTAGGTTAGTTTTTGAACTTGTTGGTGAAAACTTGGTGGCTAGGTCGATATAGGTTGGGCGTAAGTATTACTGGTTCCAGCTCCTTGGTTACTTCAGGAAAAATTTGGGTGGTTTCGCCACGATAGGTTATAAAAATTGGATTGCAATCCTTGCCATCGTCGGTTTTGGTTCTGGTTACCTATGTATTAGATGGATTTTGGGTTTGATGGACATTCTTCGAACAAATGTCCTTCTCCACAATAAACACAGGCTATATTTTCAAATTGATTTGGTGGCTGTGCTACAAAACTGTTAGACCCATTAGTAGTAAGATTATTAAGCATTGAAGATATTGATGATACCTGATATGCAAGTGAAGTAAGAGCGTCTAATTCATGTATTCCAGTAACTCATCTTCCTGACACTGCTCTATTGGTTGGCCATTGGTAATTGTTGCTGGCAATCCTCTCTATAATTTCATAAGCCTCATTATAAGACTTAAAAAGGAGAGAACCATTAGCAGAAGCGTCCACTACCATCCTCGTGTGAGCATTGAGACCATTATAAAATGTCTCAAGTTGGATGCAATGTGGGATTCCATGATGAGGGCACTTTCGTAATAACTCTTTGTACCTTTTCTATGCCTCATACAAGGACTCATCATCCATTTGTTGAAAGGCAGTGATCTCGTTCCTCAACTTAGCATTCTTGCTAGGTGGGAAATACTTCATAAGGAATTTTTTTGCTAACTCTTGCCATGTGAAAATTGAGTTCGGTGGCAATGAGTTCAACCAGGCTCGAGCTCTGTCCCTCAGTGAATATGGGAACAGCTTCAATCGTAATGCATCTTCTGGTACTCCGGCTAACTTGAAAGAATCATTCACCTACATAAATAGTCTTAAGTGTAGGTGAGGATCTTCGGTAGGCATTCCACTGAATTGGCCAACTGTCTGCAGCATCTGAAACATGACTGGCTTCAGCTCGAATTGTTGTGCCTCAATTTCGGGTCTCCTAATACCCAGATTAAGATCATTAAATACTGGCATGGCTGATACGTGATATTCACAATAGGTATTAAAAATTTATAATTAATCGTTCTTAAAACTAACTATGATCACGATAAAGGTAAGTGTACCTATCGAACAGTAGTATAGCTTTAGCAAGACCGGATTGTCGAACCCAAAGGAACCAAGAGTACTAGTAGTTACTTTCTTTTTATTATCTATCCTAAAAATTAAGGGATTTGTTTATCTGAACTAATTAACTGAACTAAGAGTGCATAGAGAGAAATTGGGAAAAAATTTTGGGAAAATTTGATTGATTAAGACAATACCCATGGAAAAATCCACCTAGACTTCACTTGTTATTTGACTCTGAATCTAACGGTTTATTCATTTGACTTGACCCGTAGAAATCCCTAATTTATATTATTATCTCTCTCGAGACTAATAACATCTAACCCTAGGTTGATTAATTGAAATCTCTTTCTAATTATCGTCCTAGTGTTACATTAATTCGATCTATGGATCCCTTTATTAGGTTTCACCCTAATCTGACAAAATCTTATCACCCTATCTCTAGGCGTGCAATCAACTCCACTTAATTACGACAAATTTACTCTTAGACAGGGTCTTTTCCTCCTCTGAATAAGAGCATTAACTTGAATCAATATCCTGGATATTAAAATAAGAATTAAGAACACATAATTAAGAACAAGTCAAATATTTATCATACAATTCAGATAATAATAACAAGATCTGTCTTAGGTTTCATTCCCCTTAGGTATTTAGGGGGTTTAGTTCATAATTATAGAAGAAAACATCTCAGAAGAATAATGAATACAAAACATAAAGAAAACCCAAAACCCCTGAATGGAAATTGAAGGGAGATCTTCAGTCATGACGATGAATCTGGCTTCCGAGATGGACCAATCGGCTTCCCTTGAGTAATTCCTTGCTTCCTACGACTTCCCTTGAGTAATTCCTTGCTTCCTACTCCCTGTGTCCATTCTAAGTGCCTCATCTAGTTTTTAAATAGGCTTTAGAATGCTTAAGAGCCCTCCAAAGTGGCCTTTTCTGAATAGGGCAATACTTGGGCTCGGCAGGGACACGCTCGTGTGTGCGATTACTCCAGCCTATGGTCAAGGCTGTTGAATAGGCACGAGCATGTAGTCTACCCATGTAAGTCGTACTTTGATCCTGTCAAATGGACACAGCTGTGTGGCACGCCTGTGTGAGGAAGTCCAGGCCGTGTTGATTTCCCACGTGGGTCCATTTTCTCCGTTTTTGGCCCGTTTCTCGCTCTTTTTACTCTCCTATGCTCACCTAAGTATAAAACATAAAAATTAAAGGATTAAAAACATCGAATTCACCAAATCTAAGGAGAAACCATCCATAAATGTGCTAAGCAAGGGATAAAAATATATATAAGTTACGACTTATCAAATACCCCCACACTTAAGCGTTTGCTTGTCCTCAAGCAAAATCCTCAACTCACAATCAAAATAAATTATTCTCAATTTATAATCCCTATCAATAATATCTCAAAATAATCCGTAAGTAATCATACATTGAAAATTCAACTAAAAGTACATCAAAGTTTCAAACATTCCAAGTTGAGCATTTTTTTATGAAAACATAGGTGTCCCCCCTCATCTAAGTAATCACCTTTCATCAAAATATCATAGAGTTTAACATCCTCACTAAAGATTCACTCAAATCACTCGAGGTGTTTAAGGACATCAAGTAAAGCACTCATTAGTCAATATGAAAAGTTATTATCATAGGCTTGCATGAAAACAAAATCTCCACCACTATATATTGAGACGATACATCAATCAAAAAAGGTCTTTAGAGGGTTGTAACTTGGCTTTGGTTAGGGGGTGTGGTCACAAGCTAAAAGAAAAGGTTAGAATTGAGATTGAATTGAAGAAATCACCTAACTAGAAAAATAACTAATTATTAGTTGAATACAAGTGAGCTTCTTATCACAATATGGAATTAACACTCAAGCTCAAAAATGACAAATTACTACTAATATGTATGTAAGTATTGTTTTGTTTTTTTTACTTGAATCAAATAACATAGAACTTAATTGTTGCAACGAAGAATAAAACATAGCTAAGCAATTAGTTCAAATCAAATCTCGACAAAAATAGGGATCAAATTACGGGATTTCAACAATAATGGGTTATGGGTTAATATTGAGGGTAAATCAATTGATGGCTTGTTAGGCTCAACGAGATTCACTAAGGGTTAATTATGAAGGTAGGCATTTTTGGAGTGAGTGGGTTAAACCTAAATGCCCTTATCATCTCGACATATCAAATCAAATGGTGTGGTCTTGACATGCATAATCAAACAAGTTCTAGAATAACAAATCAATACTAACACACTCATAATAAAAGTGAGCATGAAATAAATAAAATATGCTCTAAAGGCTCAAGTTCTCACAAAAAAAATATGGCATTTTGATGTTTAAACTTGTGAATTTCAACTCAAGATAATACCTAAACTGAGGGAAGTAACCTAAAAGTTTTTTAATTCTTCAAAAATCAACTTATCATGCTTGATTCCCTAATGTCTTAAAGTTTAAACAATCAATGCATAAATGCCTATGTTTTAATTCAAGACATATCAATAAAAATCATAAGTTAATTAAAATTCATTCTAATAGTGATTTGAGTGATTCATGTGAGAATAAAACAAAATTCAAGGATTTCTGATAATGATATAAAGACCCCCCACACTTAAGATGTACATTACCCTCAATATACAAAGATAGATATATTGAAAAATATAGATATATAATCATAAAATAGAGAGAGAAGTGAAACTTCCTGAATGATGAATGAACTCCTTGAATTGGAGTTATGGAAAATAATCGGCCAAGGCAATGATGAGAGTGGAGGAGGATACTCCAGTGGTGGTAGAGGTTCATTAGACCATAAGTCCTGCACCAAAAGAATATTATATCTGGTAGTAGCTATGGTCGTGGTCGAGTAGGACATGGCAGTCGTGGAGAACCTTTGCCATTGGAGCTCTTTATGACTGTGATAAAATTAGATCTCTTTAGGAAATATAAGGAAGCATAATTACTCGTAATGAAATAGCCGAAAATAAAAATTGTAAAAAAAAATTAAACTAATATTAAAGGAAAATGAAATAAAAAGTGCTTAAAGAAGATAAATAAAGATAAAAGAGAAAATAAAAATAATAAATAAAAAGTTTTTAAACATCATCATCGCTGGATGGTTCGCGAGGTGGAGGTGTTGGTGCCGATGAGATGTGAA
Source organism: Gossypium hirsutum (assembly GCF_007990345.1). Lineage (NCBI taxonomy): Eukaryota > Viridiplantae > Streptophyta > Magnoliopsida > Malvales > Malvaceae > Gossypium > Gossypium hirsutum. The sequence continues at coordinate 66,729,844 of NC_053435.1, forward strand.
GGTGCTGACAAATCTGATGAAGAGTAGCATCAATGTGATCAAAACGCTAAAAACACTGCTGCTCAAATCGAGTAAGGCATTTAGAGACGTCAGAGTATGAAGCCGCCGCATGAACTGGATGATGTATGGGTGGTGGCTGAGACTCCCACTGTGTTGAAGAGCGCAAAGTACCGAGCCAATCGAGTCACATAGGGCCCGATAGAGATGACTCCTCTCCTATGTCACTCCGTCTGATGGCGAATGGCGAGGGCAATGAAGTAAGCAAGGTCAAAGACGTGCCCGTTCGCCATGCTCCACAAGAAGTAGGCGTTGTGAGTGTTGACGACGCCAGGGCTCTCTTGCCGTCCTGTCAGAGTGTGGGCCAAAATGGTATGTAGGTATCGCAGGGATGGGGCGAGGGCCGACGCCTTAGAGCGGCTAGGATCATAGGTGGCAAAAACAGGGACAAGGTCCTTCTAGCACTTTGAGGGAGAGTAGTGGATGTGGCGATGGAGGGTATGGAGTTCGTTGTCGTCCATGAACTCCTTCGTGTACTGGGTTATTGCAATTCCAAACTCCGGTACACTCAACTGGCGCACTAGACCACCAAGGAAGAATTGGACCGTTCCAGGATCGTCAAAGTTTGTCATAATGACTTGAAGATGGAAGATCAAGTAGAGTTCCATCGTGAGCTTGAGGTATGTCGTCTCAATGATCTCAAAGAAGAGCCCCCACGGTTCAGTCGTCAAGAGGGCTCAGACCACGTCATCCATCTGAATTTGTTCGAGTGCAGCCCAGTCAATGCAGGGGCCCACACCTAGGGGTCAGGCCCGTAATATCTGAAATTGTTCCTCCTGAGGTCCCAAGGAGAACTAAGGAAAGGGTGATGGATCTCAATGGTAGGACCTGAGGAGGATGTTGCTCGTTTCGTTTTCTTTGAAGCGGGGATGGTAGTATTCTTGTCACGTGAGGTCGACATAGTATACCTGCAATGGAAAATCGAAATAAAAATAAAATTACTCCCCAATAATAGCATGGAAAAATATACATGGTAAAACTAATATAGATATTTCTTAGAAGTCAAGTACGAAAGAACAATTATAAATAAACCCAATCAAATGAATTACGTCATTACTGTGAAAAGGACTACGAGAGTAATGCTAACAGAAATATTTAGTGAATGAATTCATGTGGGTAAGCATGAAATCTATGAAGCAAGAAGAATGGATGAATGCAGTAAAATGTATTGCCTAACATGACAAGTTTCTATCATGATAACTGTGATTATTTGCTCAAAATAAAAACAAAATATCATGAAATAAGTAAAAGAATGAAGAAAATATAGGGAAAAAATGAACAAACGTAAGAGGGAGGAGCTTTGGATCGTCGAAAGTGGTGTTGTAGTCGGCACACGGGCGTGGCAGGTAGGGCGTGTGAAGTTGCAGCAGCTAGGGTTAGGGATTTTGAGGAAGGGGATGATGAATAGTGAGGGGTTTATATAGATTTTGGGGCACACGGGCGTGTTTATATAGATTTTGGGGCACACGGTCGTGGCACACGCCCGTGTGCCCTAATCTTTGCCTGTGTGTTTTGCAATTGTTTTTGAATTTGGGCATGTTTGAGACTCGCAGACGCTCATGCTCTTTGGGCGTGGTGGTGCCCCCGGCCGTGTCGCTCGACCGTGTCCTACTTTGTTCGCTTCTCCCATGCCCATGTTCCAATGCACACGGCTGTGTTATTTTATCAATCTCGAGCATAGGTGGTGGGCAGGGGCGTGTTGCACGCCGTGGCTAATTATCGCATCCCGTGTTTAAGGAAAATTTTACCCTGTTTTCACACGACCGTATCGTACGGCCGTGTCTCCTTTCGTGGTGTGGACAAGGCCTAAGGCACGCCAGTGTGCCCTACCGTGTGGATTAGAAACGTGTGTTTCAATGACTCAATTAGTGATTAGATGTTAAAAGTAATATTTTTAAAGAAGTTAAGATCGTTAGGGCTCGGGTTGCCTTCCGAGAAGTGCTTATTTATAGTCTAAGCTAGACTTACTTTTCTGGTGCATGGTCATGGTGGTGCGAGGAGTTTACACTCCTCATCCCTGCTATCAATTTTATCAACAAAAGGTTTAAGACGGGTACTGTTTATGTTCAAAGTGCCAAATTTGGGATGAATAACCTCGACTGTACCATATGGGAAAATACTGAGTACCGTAAGAGGGATTGCTCCGTTAGTTTTAGAAGTGGCAATGCGAGTGATCGCGTGATTTCGTGATAGGTTTTAAATATTTATAAATACTCGTTCTTGGACTAACTATTATCGCGATGTAGGCAAATGTATCTATCGAACAGTAGTATAGTTTTAGCAAGATCGGATTGTCGAACCTAAAAGAACTAAAAGTACTAGTAATGACTGTCTTTTTATTATCTAGCCTAAGAATAATGGGGTTTTGTTTTAATTAACTAATTATCTAAACTAAGAACTCACAGAGAAAAGAATTGGGGAAATGCTTTTAGGAAAAATCGATTGACTTAAGACAATACCTAAGGAAAAATCCACCTAGACTTTACTTGTTATTCTAGCTTCGAATCGGACGATTGATTCATTCAACTTGTTCCGTAGAGATCCCTAAGTTATGTTATTATCCCTATTCAAGACTAATAACGTCTAATCCCTATATTGAATAATCGAGACTTTTCTCTAATTAACACTCTAGGGTTGCATTAACTCGATCTATAGATCCCCTTATTAGGTTTCACCCTAATCTGGCAAAATCTTGTCACCCTATGTCTAGACGCGCAATCAATTCCGCTTAATTATGATAAATGTACTCTTAGCCAGGGTCTATTCCTCCCCTGAATAAGAGCTTATCTTAAATCAATATCCTGGGATATCAAAACAAGAATTAAGAACACATAATTAAGAACAAGTTAAACATTTATCATACGATTCAGAAAATAATAACAAGATTCATCTTAGGTTTCATTCCCCTTAGGTATTTAGGGGATTTAGTTCATAACTAAATAAAAACATCTCAGAAAAATAAAGAATACAAAACATAAAGAAAACCCAAAACTCCTGAAGGGGAATTGAGTCTTGATGATGAATCCGACTTCTGAGATGGATCAATCAGCTTCTTTGGAGTAATTCTTTACTCCTTATTCTCCGTCTCTCTTTTCCTCATCCTCTAGGGTGTATTTATAGGCTTTGGAATGCCTAAGAGCCCTCAAAATTGACATTTTTCGAATTGGACTCAACTTGGGCTCGGCAGGGATACACCCGTGTTTGATTACTTTAGGCCATGTTCAAGCCTGCCAAATTGACACGGCCATGTGGTATGCCCATGTGAGGAGGTCCAAGCCGTGTTGATTTCATACTTTGGTCCATTTTCTCTGTTTTTGGCCCGTTTCTCGTTCCTTTCGCTCTCCTATGCTCTCCTAAGTATAAACCATGAAATTAAAGCATTAGGAGCATCGAATTCACCAATTCTAATGGAAAATCATCCATAAAATGCATTAAACATGGGGTAAGAATATGTATAAATTACGGTTTATCAAATACCCCCACACTTAAGCATTTGCTTATCCTCAAGCAAAATCCTCAACTTATAATCAAAATAAATTCTCCTCAACTTATAATTCTTATCAATAATATCTCAAAATAATCCATAGGTAATCATACATTGGGAATTCAACTAAAGGAACATAAAAGTTTCAAACATTCCAAGTTGAGTATTTAATCATGCAAACATAGGTGTCTCTCCGCATCTAAGTAATTACCTTTGATTCAGAATGACACAGAGTTTCATATCCTCACTAAAGATTCACTCAAATCACTCACGGTGTTTAAGGACAGTAAATGAAGCACTCAATAGTTAATAATGAAAAGTAATCACCATAGGCTTGCATGAAAATCAAATCTCCACCACTATAATTTAATATGATATATCAATAAAAGGTCTTTAGAGGGTTGTAATGAGGCTTGGTTAGAGGGTGTGGTCACAAGCTGAAAGAAAGAGTTAGAATCGAAATTGAATTGAAAAATTGCCTAACTAGAAAAAGAGTTAATCTTCACTTGCATACAACAGAGCTTCCTTTCAGAATATGAAATTACAGATATGTATACATAGTTTTTTTTTAAGAATAAGTTAAATAATATAGACTAACTATTAAGAACAAAACATAGCTAAGCAATCAATTCAACTCAAATCTCGACAAAAAATAGGGATTAATTTAGGGGATTTCAACAATAATGGGTTAAAGGTTAATATTAAGGGTAATACAAGAAATAGCTTGTTAGGCTCAAGGGGGTTTAGTAGGGGTTAATCATGAAGGTAGGCTTTTTATGGCATGAGTGGGTTAATCCTAAGTGCCTTAATCATTTTGATATATAAAATCAAATGGTGTGGTCTCGACATGCATAATCAAGCAAGTTCTAGAATAACAGTTCAATACTGACGCACTCAAAGAAATAATAAAAGTGAGCATGAAAGGATTAATAGATGCTCAAAAGGCTCAAAAATCTCACAAAAATTATGGCTTTTTGATGTTTAGACTCGTGAATTCCAATTCAAAGTAATACCTTGACTTGGGGAAACAACCTATAATTTTAAATTCTTAAAAATCAACTTATCATGCTTGATTCTCTAATGTCTTAAAGTTTAAACAATCAATGCATAAATCCCTATGTTTTAACTCAAGATATATCAATCAAAATCATAAATCAATTCAACTTTATCCTAAATATGATATGAAAGCTTTTCAAGAGAACAAGGCAATCATTCAGGGATTTTTCTGATAATGAAATAACTACCCCCACACTTAAGATGTACATTGCCCTCAATGTACAAAGATAGGTATTATAAAATAAAAATAAGATAGGGAGAGAAGTGAAACTTCCTGTATGATGAATTCCTCGAACTAGAGTTTTGGAGAGTAATCAGTTCGAGAGTGGAGGAGGATACTCCTACGGTCGTAGAGGTTTATTAGTCCATAAGTCCTGCGCCAATAGAATATTATATCTAGTGGTAGCTATGTGGTTGAGCAGGACATGACAGTCGTGGATAACCTTTCTCGGTGGAGTTTTAGTTCCTATGTGATGATGAGCTTAAGAGCTTTATATAACTGTTATCAATCAGGAAATTTTTAGGGGATATTAGGAAGAATAATTACTTGAAAAGAAATAATTGAATTTAATAATTAAAAATGAAATTTCTAAAATCTAATAAAATAAAATTTAGTTTCAATAAAAATTAAAAACATAAAATAATAAATAAATATTTTTAAACATCTTCATCTCTGGATGGTTCGCGAGGTGGGACTGGCGATGAGATGTGGAGGTGCTGACAAATCTGCTGTAGAGTAGCATCAATGTTGTCAAATTGTTGAAAACACTGCTGCTCGAATTGAGTAAGATGCTCAGAGATGTCAGCATATGAAGCCGCCGCATAAACTGGACGAGAGGGTGGCGGTGGCTAAGTCGGTGGGTCCTCGTGCTGTACGGGGGCATCATCAGAAATGTCCTCGTAGGCGTCCTTTTCGATAGATTGGGCGAGATGGTACTGGGGAGGGTAGGTTCCTTGGTGCCTCTTGATCATCCTCATGCTAAGCATGCTCGAGATGCCTTGTGGAGACATCTAACCGATGAGGGTGAGGGATGATTCTTGCGCCGCGGTGTTGAGGAGCCCGAAGTGTTGCGCCAGCCTAGTCACATAAGGGGTAATGGAGATGACCCCCTTCGATGCCGCTCTGTCTGGTGCTGAATTTCAAGGGCGATAAAATAGGCAAGGTCGATGACGTGCCCTTGCGACATGCACCATAAGAAGTAGACTTCGTAGGTGTTGACAATGCCAGTGCTCTTTAGCCTCTTTGTAATCGTGTAAGCTAAAATAGCGTGTAAGTACCTCAGGGATGGGGGAGAACTAATGCCTTAGAGTGGCTAGAATTGTACGAGGCCATGCTAGGGGCCAAAGTGTGCCAGCACTTCGAGGGAGAGAAATGTATGTGGCAACTGAGAGCATGTAGTTCATTCTCCTCTCCGAACTCCTCCGTATATAAGCCTAGTGCAGCACCAAACTTTGGGACGCTTAGTTGGCTGATTAAACCACCTAAGCGAAACTAGACCGTGCCGAGATCATCGTACCTTGTCATTACGGTCTGAAGATGGAACGTTGAGCAGAGTTCTATTGTGAGCTCGAGGTATGTCGACCCGATAATCCCGAAGAATAGCTTCCAAGGGTCGGTGGTTAGGAGAACCCAAATCGCGTCAGCCATCTGAACTTGTTTGACAGTAGCCCAGTTGATGCAGCGGCCCGTTGCTAAAGGTTGGACCCGTAGTATTTGGAACAATTCTTCTTGGGGCCCGTTGGGGAATTGGAGGAAAGGGTGACGAATTTTCGTGGTAGGACCCGAGGAAGATGACGCTCCCTTCCTTTTCTTTGAAGCGGGGATAGCAGATTTCTTTCCTCATGAAGACGACATCGTATACCTATAATTTGAAAAGAAGAATAATAGTAAATACATGAATTTGGAAAGCCATGAATTTAAACTACTAATTTCAGTCAAAATATGAACCAAACTCAACTAACAAAATTCTTTTTGATAGAATAATTTCATGACATTGTAAGGGCATGACGATGGGCATAATAATGACATGTGAATGACAAAGGAATGAAGCTTTCCTAACAACCTACATTAACAGATAATGCATGATAAATAATCTAATAATGCAGAAAATAATGAACAAAATAAACATAGTATGATAAAATAACATTTTTTTAATAATAATTATTAAAAATAAGTAGAATAGAGGTGAAAAGAGTGAACAAACGCTAAGGGAGAGAGATTGGGCGTAAAAAATGGAGTAAGAAGCGGCGCACGGGCGTGGCGAGGAGTCCGTGTGGACTTGCAGCGGCTAGGGTTAGGGTTTCTGAGTGGGGAAGACAATGAATAGTGCAACCTATTTTTAGATTTTGGGACACACTGCCATGGGACATGCCCGTGTGCCCCAATTTCAGCCAGTGTGTTTCGCGTTTTTCTTATTTTGGTGCGTCTGAAATTTGACACACGCCGTGTGCCTCGGGCGTGTTGGTTCACACAGTCGTGTCGCACGACCGTGTCTAGCTTAGTTCGCTTCTCCCAAGCCCGTGTGTTCAATCCCCACGCCCGTGTTAATTGGGCAGGTTCAACCACAGGTGTTAGACACGGGCGTGTCGCACACCCGTGCTATTTAGGTAGACTAGACCGCGGTTCTTCCACACGGGCGTGTCGCTTGGCCGTGTCTCTGTGGAAACACCTGTATTCAAGATTTCTATTAGTAAGTTAGGAGTTAAATACCAAAATTTAAAGAAATTAATATTGTTAATACTTGGGTTGCCTCTCGAGAAGCGCTTATTAGTCTAAGCTCGATTTACTTCTTTAGTGAATGGTCATGGTGGTTTGAGGAGTTTATACTCCTCATTCCAGCTATCAATCTCATCAAAATAAGATTTTAGTCGGGTGTTGTTTACCTTAAAAGTGCGATGACTCACCTCTACCATACCGAATGGAAAAATACTGAGTACCGTAATAGGGATTTCCTCATTCGGTGTGGTAGTGACAATGTGAGGTTCTGCAGCATCTAATAAAACCTTATCACCAACCTTAAGTTGATTTTGAGAGGTATTGAGCTTGTTTTGGCGTAGTTTCGATTTGTCAGGTGTTTTTGGTTTGTGCGTCCGCCATTCATCGAGTTCCTCGATTTGTAGTCTTCGATCTTCATGAACAGGTCCTTTACTTGAGAATGACTTGTGTACTTCCTTCAGACTTATCTCCTGCAAAGTGGGTTGTATCATGTGGTTAGTTTTAGTAGAATGATTTAAATGATCACCTTCAATTCCTACTGTGTTGCCAGAATTGCGAGCTTGAAGGGTGATTGTTTCATCTCGCACTCGGAGTGTAAGTTCACCTGTGCCAACATCAATGATGGTTTTAGCAGTTGCTAAAAAGGGCCTTCTTAGATTAAGGGAGTGTTGCTATCCTCTTCTATGTCTAGAACAATAAAATCAACGGGAAATATAAATTTATCGATTTTAACTAGCACATCTTCAATAATACCTCTAAGGAATCTTATAGTTTTATCTGCTAATTGAATGCTCATCCTAGTCTGTTTGGGTTTCCCGAGACCTAGTTGCTTAAACATTTTGTAAGGCATGACATTGATACTAGCCCCTTGATAAGCTAATGCATGATTAATATCTAAACTACCAATTAAGCAAGGAATCGGAAAACTTCCTGGATCTTTTAGTTTGTTGGGTAGTTTATTTTGGAGAATGGCCGAGCAAACTGCGTTCAGCTCCACATGCGACGCCTCGTCCAACTTCCGCATATTTACTAAAAGCCCCTTTAAAAATTTCATTGTGTTTGGCATCTACGATAGAGCTTCAATAAACGGTAAGTTAATATGTAATTTTTTTAAGAGTTTAAGGGGTTTACCAAATTGTTCATCTGAGCAGTCCTTCCTTGTCGCGTTGGGGTATGGCACACGAGGGTTATATTCGACAGTCACTGGTTTGTTTTTATTATAATCTACCTCATCTTGACCTTTGCTTACCACAGTTTTGTGCCTCAGTTTTGGTTCAGACTCAACGACTCCTTCGTCATCTTGAATATTAATTGCGTTGAGCTGTTCCCTTGGGTTAGGTCCAGTATTACTTGGAAAACTACCTTGTGGTCGTTTGGAGATTAGTTTGGACTATCTGAGTCTCGAGCCCTTGGATCAATGCTTGTTGATTCTTAAGTGCTGTCTCGGTGTTCTGAAAATGGGTTTCTGACACTGATATGAACTTTGAGAGCTTCTCTTCAAGGTTTGGCTTCTTTTCCTATTGGTAGGGTGGTTGTTGGTAGCTCGGAGGATGTTGTGGTCTTAGATTTCCTTGACCGCCCCACAAGAAATTTGGGTGGTTCCTCCAACCTTCATTATAAGTATTACTGTATGGGTTATTTTGAGATTTAATGTTATTGTTACCCATATAGTTGACTTGTTTCTCTTTGGTTGTATGATTGAAGGATTGATATTCTGTATGCACACCTCCTCCACTTGAGTCACACCTTATTACTGGAGTACCTGCGCAGAACCAAGTAAACCATCAATCTTTTTATTGAGAAGTTCCACCTGATTTGACAGCATAGTAGCTGAGTCGACGTTATAGACGCCTTCTGTTTTTGTTGGCTTAGTCCTCATAACTTGCCACTGATTGTTATTCAGTTACATTTCTTCAATGAATTCATACGCCTCTTTAGGTGTTCTGTTGTTGATAGTTCCTCTAGCAGCTACGTCAATCATCTGTCTTGTCGAAGGATTCACACCACTGTAGAATGTTTGAACTTGCAGCCATAGAGGTAATCCATGGTGAGGGCACCTTCGCAATAGATCCTTGTATCTCTCTCATGCATCGTAAAGTGTTTCTAAGTCCATCTGTACAAAAGAAGAGATATCATTACGTAACTTAGCCGTTTTAGCCGGCAGAAAATATTTTAGTAAAAATTTTTCGGTCATTTGTTCCCAAGTAGTGATAGACCCTAGTGGTAACGAGTTCAACCACTGTTTAGTTTTGTTTCTCAGTGAAAAAGGGATTAACCAAAGGCGAATGGCATCATCAGAGACGCCATTAATTTTAAAAGTATCGTAAAATTCCAGAAAATCCAGTAAGTGAGTGTTAGGATCCTCATCCTGCAAACCATCAAACTGAACAAACTGCTGTATCATCTGAATTGTGTTAGGTTTTAGTTCGAAATTATTCGGAGCAATAGGAGGTCTAACTATTCTTGACTCAGTTCCTGTTAAAGAAGGTTTAGCATAGTCACACATAGTACGTGGAGTAGGATTTTGATTAGCTGCAATTGCAGGAGGTAGCTGATTGCCTTGGTTTTCATCCATCTCTTCGGTTGGGGGTTGAGTATTGTCTTCTTGCTCGTTCTTCGTGTATCTTAAGCTTCGCCTTATTTTTCTTTGGTTTCTACGAACTGTGTAATCAATTTCTTCGTCAAAAGTAATGGTCCCGACAGGTTTCTTCTAGTAATAAACTATAAAAACCTGCCAAGAGAAAGCAAAAGTAAATTAATTAGTAATAATAATAAAATTAAATTAAATTGCAAGAAAATAAATGACTAAAGTAATAAAAATTTAGCGTTCCTAATATTTCAGTTCCCCGGCAACGACGCCAAAAACTTGATCGCGTGATTTCATGATAGGTTTTAGATATTTATAAATACTCATTCTTGGACTAACTATTATCGCGATGTAGGCTAGTGTACCTATCAAATAGTAGTATAGTTTTAGCAAGACCGGATTGTCGAACCCAAAGGAACTAAAAGTACTAGTAATGACTGTCTTTTTATTATCTAGCCTAAGAATAATGGGGTTTTGTTTTAATTAACTAATTATCTAAACTATGAACTCACAGAGAAAAGAATTGGGGAATTGCTTTTGGGAAAAATCGATTGACTTGAGACAATACCTAAGGAAAAATCGACCTAGACTTTACTTGTTATTCTGGCTCCGAATCGAACGATTTATTCATTCAACTTGTTCTGTAGAGATCCCTAAGTTATGTTGTTATCCCTATTCAAGACTAATAACGTCTAATCCCTAGATTGAATAACCGAGACTTTTCACTAATTAACACTCTAGGGTTGCATTAACTCGATCTATGGATCCCCTTATTAGGTTTCACCCTAATCTGGCAAAATCTTGTCACCCTATGTCTAGGCGCGCAATCAATTCCGCTGTCTATTCCTCCTCTAAATAAGAGCTTATCTTGAATCAGTATCCTGGGATATCAAAACAAGAATTAACAACACATAATTAAGAACAAGTTAAATATTTATCATACGATTCAGAAAATAATAACAAGATTCATCTTAGGTTTCATTCCCCTTAGGTATTTAGGGGATTTAGTTCATAACTAAATAAGAAAACATCTCAGAAAAATAAAGAATACAAAACATAAAGAAAACCCAAAACTCCTGAAGGGGAATTGAGGAGAGATCTTCAGTTTTGATGATGAATCCGGCTTCTGATATGGATCAATCGTCTTCCTTGGAGTAATTCCTTACTCCCTATTCTCCGTCTCTCTTTTCTTCCTCCTCTAGGGTGTATTTATAGGCTTTGGAATGCCTAAGAGCCCTCAAAATTGGCCTTTTCCGAATTGGACTCAATTTGGGCTTGGCAGGGACACGCCCGTGGCACACGCCCGTGTTCAATTACTTCAAGCCATGTTCGAGCCTGCCAAATTGACATGGCCGTGTGGTATGCCCGTGTGAGGAGGTCTAGGTCGTGTTAATTTCGTTCTTTGGTCCATTTTCTCTATTTTTGGCCCGTTTCTTATTCCTTTTGCTCTCTTATGCTCTCCTAAGTATAAAACATGAAATTAAAGCATTAGGAGCATCGAACTCACCAATTCTAATGGAAAATCATCCATAAATGCGTTAAACATGGGGTAAAAATATGTATAAATTACGGTTTATCAGCGAGGGTCTGCTGTATCTAGTAGTACTTTGTCTCCAACCTTAAGTCGATTTGGTGCGACATTGAGCTCGTCATGGCATGGTTTTGGTTTATCGTGGGTCCTCAATTTATGTGTCTTCCATTCATTTAGTTCCTCGATTTGTAGCCTTCATTCATCATAGATAGGTCTTTTGCTGTTACTTGAACATGGCTCATGTAAGTTATTCGAACTTATTTCCTGCAAAGTAGGTTGCACCACATGGTCAGTTTTAGTAGAATGATTTATACGATCACATTCAATTTTTGATGTGTTACTCGTATTACGAGCTTGAAGGGCGATTGTTTCGTCTCCCACACGAAGTGTGAGTTCACTTGTGCCGTGATAACTCGAATTAGGGCCTAACTGGAATAGTGGTTTCGTGACCACAAATTCGAGATAGAAATAATTGTTTCATAATTATTTTGAGGTTTATGATATGATTTCATGATTGAGTGAAAATTTCGTGATGAAATTCTATGCATTAAGCACTTAAGTTGAGATTAGGGACTAAATCGAATAATTTGCAAAACTTGTGTTCTAGAAGCTTTTAGTATGAAATTGCTTTGAAATATTAATTAGGAGGTCTTAAATAGAAATTTGACCAATTTCTAAGTTTATGGACAAAAATTTGGACATGGATGGAATTTTTGGAAAATTTAGTAGTAAGGGCATTTTGGTCATTTATATATTAAATGAAATAAAATGGGAAAAATAACACAAAAATGGTCTTTTTCTCAATTAGTTGCTGTCGAATTTTGCTCTCCTCCATAGCTAGGGTTTCTTTAATTTTCAAGCTTCATAGTAAGTGATTTCAAGCCCCGTTTTTAATGATTTTTATGTTTTTGAAATCCCGGTAGCTCGATTTAGCTTATGCTAGCAATAATTCAACCTAGGGTTCATATTTGGAAAAATATTCATAGGTGAAATTTGTGTATTTTGGTGTTTTATGATAGAATATGAGGTTTTAAATTATGTTAGATAACTTGTGCTACTCGGTTTAATTGAAAACGAGTAAAAGGGCTTAATCGGTAAAAATACCTAATATTCATAAGTACATGTTAGAGTGAGAATTTGATGTTTCCATACAAGAGAAAAATGTTTAGCATGTCATTAAACATAAGAATAAGGGCTGAAATTAAATTTCTGAGCCTAGGGGCAAAATAGTAATTTTGTAAAAGTTAGGGGGCAAAAACATAATTTTTCCATAATATGATTTTTGGATTGAAATAAATAGTATGAGTGTTAAATGAGCTAAATGTGTTGTTATAGATGGAATCGATCGTGATCGGGGAAAAGAAAAGATTTCGGACTAAATTATAACATTTCTAAAGTTTGCACCGAGGTAAGTTTGTACATGAATAATTTATCGATTTTTTTTTATGTTATTTTATATGAATTGGTGATTGTCCATAGAATGATTAAATGATGGAAACTTGCAAATTTAATTAGATTATGAATAAGTGTTAACGGTGAAAAAGGAAAGATTTTCCGGTTGAACCCTCGGAACAGGAACAATACGAATGACCCATTGTGAATACATGTGTGTAGTACTAAGTGCAGGCTACTACGTGTACCATACTGTTAAGTCGCATGTGTAGTACTAAGTGCAGGCTACTATGCGTACTCAATGACTTCGACCACATGTGTAGTATTAAGTGTAGCTACTACGTGTATCAGATGGTGAGGTCACGTGTGTAGTACTAAGTGCAGGCTACTATGGGTATCAGATAGCTTCGCCTATAAGTGTGGAAAGGGGAAATATGTGTAAACAATGGTATATTTGTTATTTTTCTGTTGAGTTCAACGGGGAAAATCGATAAAGTGGTAATATGTCAAAGTTAATATAAGGTGGATATGTGTAAATTTATGTTTATAAAAAGTTAGGAGCTATGTGCTCGATAATTGAGTGAATTCTGGTATAACAAAAAGGACTAGGTGAAATTATGCAAGAGTGAATGTTAGAAATAAAATAGTGTTGGACAGCAGCAATTACATGATTTTAAAAATTTACCAAAAATCGTGGAAGTTGAATAAAAATGAAAATTATATATGAAAATAAATCTTAATGAGTCTATTTTCACATAAAAGAAACATGGTAAGCAAAAGAATTCTATATTGTGTGATATTTGAATTCTTGTGAAACAGGGTCTGAATGAATTTGAGATCCCCTGTTCTGACTTTAGAAATTCACCGTAAATTTTAAAAAACCTATTAAGAGTCATACTTTACATGCATGGATTTCTTATTGAGTCTAGTTTTAAGGGAAACAAACGACATGGTCGTTGGAATTCTGTACAGGGAGAAAGTTGGTTCGTAGTGCATAGGGGTCAGAGTACCCGAACCCTGAAACAGGGGAGACTTTAACTAATAAACTGTACTAATTGACTCGACCAAAAATTATAGAAACAAATTAGTAACTAGACATATGAGTCTAGTTTCAGGGAAATTTTACGGAATTGGATTTCGAGTTTTGTAGCTCGAGTTATGATTTTTTTAAAACCAGGACTATAGAAAATCGCCTGTCCTGAGTATGTGATAATATACTAGTATGATTGTTTTACTTTGATAAATTGAATATCAATTTCGTACTTACTTACTAAGCTATATGCTTACCTTCTTTTCTTTTTCTTGTCTTATAGAATTACTAAGCCAGCTCGAGATTTGGAGATCGTCGGAGACCCATCCACACTATCAATACTTTTTGGTATTTTGTAAACACTATTTTGCAATTATGGCATGCATAGAGGGCTAAATCATTTTGTTATGTGTCATAATTAATTTGTTTTAAAATATTACTTTTCAAAATTTGATAATTTACTTGTACTTATGTATATTTGTTAATGTTATCTATTTTTGTTCAAGCTAGAGGAATTAATTACGTAAGATCAGGTAAATGTGTGAATTCATGTTTTCGTGTACTGTAATATTCCGTACCTTGTTCCGGCTTAGAACATGGGTAAGGGGTGTTACATTTATTGGTATCAGAGCCGAGGTTGAGGCGGTTCTCGAATTTACGTACTTTGTGTGGAAGTCTCTCTATACATGCCATAATTATATTATGATAGTGTGATGACTCCTGGCAATTTAAATCGTGTTTTACATAGTAAATGGATCCCGACTGAGCTGTAGTTGATGATGTAGAAAGTAATGTGTCGGCTCCCGCACAAGGGACTGCACCAGTTGAGAGCAGGCATGGGACACATGATCAGGGACATGGGCCCCGGGAAGCCTTTCTCCATATGATGAGTAATTGGTACACAGAATTTGTTCGGGCAAATCCGAATGCTCAGCCTCGTCCACCCGCTCCTATTCCTCAACCTGTTCCCGTAGTTCCTCAAGGTGCCGAAATGGTAAGATTGAGTAAACCCCCAGTTGATAAAATTCGAAAGCAAGGGGCTGAAGAATTTAGAGCTAATATAGATGATGATCCCGAGAAAGCAGAGTTCTGGCTTGAAAATTCTATCAGGGTATTCGATGAGCTTTCTTGCACTCCCGAAGAATGTTTGAAATGTGCTATATCTTTACTAAGGGATTTGGCATATCATTGGTGGAAGACATTGGTATCTGTGGTTCCGAAAGAAAGGGTTACATGGGATTTCTTCCAAGAGGAGTTTAGAAAGAAGTATATAAGCCAGCGGTTCATTGATCAAAAAAGGAAAGAGTTCCTTAAGCTGAAACAAGGTAGAATGTCTGTGGCAGAATATGAACGTGAACTTGTCAGACTCAGCAAGTATGCCAGGAGTGTGTGTCCATCGAAGCTATTATGTGTAAGAGGTTCGAGGATGGGCTAAATGAAGACATTAAGCTACTAGTTGGGATTTTAGAGAGTTTGTGGTATTGGTCGATTGAGCTTGTAAAGCTGAAGAACTGAGCAACGAGAAGAGAAAAGCTATGAATGAAGCCAGAGACAGAAGAAAGAGGCCAATGAGTAAGTCATTCCAATCTCAGTCAAAGAAGTCTAAATAAATGAATCCTCGGTTGACTGTTTCAATTGGACATTCATATTGGGATCGTGGGAGATCATATTCGGGTTCTAAAGCTCAAGCTACTTCAATGGCGAGTGTAGGTAATATGAGATCTAATAGACCCGAGTGTTAGTACTATGGTAAACAACATTTCGGGGAGTGTTGGACGATTAGCCGGACTTGTTTCAAATGTGGTTCCCAAGAACATTATATTAAGGATTGCCCAAAAAGTGTTGAAGAAGAAAAATTTCAGAGTGCCAAACAGACTAGTGCTGCTAATAGAGGTAGACCTCCGAGAAATACTGGAAGTGGAGCTAGTATTCGAAGTGTGACAAAGGAATCAACTGGGAGACCGGAAGCTAGAGTACCTGCTAGAGCTTATGCCATACGTGCTCGGGAAGAGGCGTCATCTCCTGATGTGATCACTGGTACATTTTCTCTTTATGATACTATTGTCATTGCATTGATTGATCCCAGATCTACTCATTCTTATGTTTGTGTGAATTTGGTATCTAGTAAGAGCTTGCCTGTAGAATTTACTGAATTTGTGATTAAAGTGTCAAACCCTTTAGAAAAATATGTGTTAGTAGATAAGGTTGGCAAAAATTGCCCTTTAATGATTCAAGGTCACTGTTTTCCAGCTAATCTAATGTTGCTACCATTTGAAAAGTTTGATGTCATTTTGGGTATGGATTGGTTGATACTACATTATGCCAGAGTAAATTGCAGACAGAAAACTCTTGAGTTGAGATGTGAAAATGGTGAAATTTTTCGGGTGGAAACAAATGAATCAAATAAATTGCCTATGGTGATTTCGTATATGTCTGCTCAGTGATATATGCGAAAAGGGTGTGAAGCTTATCTTGCTTATGTATTAAATACTAAAATTTCTGAGTCAAAGCTTGAATCAGTACCGGTAGTCTGCGAGTTCTCGGACGTATTTCCATAAGAATTGTCGGGGTTGCTTCCGATCAGAGAGGTAGAGTTTGCTATTGATTTATTACCTGGAACTGCACCAATTTCGATCCCTCCATACAGAATGGCTCCAACTGAATTGAAAGGATTAAAAGCTCAGTTGCAAGAGTTAACAGATAAGGGGTTTGTGAGACCAAGTTTCTCTCCCTGGGGTGCTCCCGTGTTGTTTGTAAAGAAAAACGATGGATCCATGGGACTTTGTATTGACTATCGACAACTCAATAAGGTGACCATAAAGAATAGGTATCCGTTGCCGAGAATTGATGATTTGTTTGACTAGTTAAAAGGGGCAACAATGTTTTCAAAGATTGATTTGAGATCCGGTTACTATCAGTTGAGAGTTAAAGAGTCGGATGTGCCAAAAACCGCTTTCAGAACGAGGTATGGACACTACGAATTCCTTGTGATGCCTTTCGATTTAACCAATGCTCCGGCTATCTTTATGGATTTGATGAATCGAATCTTTCGGCCATACTTGGATAGGTTTGTGGTTGTGTTCATAGATGATATCCTGATTTATTCTCGAAACGATTCAGTTCCTGTCAAAGAACGTGGAGCAGGATTCTGATTAGCAGCAATTGCAGGAGGTAGCGGATTTTCTTGGTTTTCAGCCATCTCCTCGGTTGTGGTTGAAGTATCGTCCTCTTGCTCTTCCTCTGTGTATTGTAAGTTTCACCTTATTTCTCTTCAGTTTCTGCAAACAATGCAATCGATCTCACTATCAAATAGTAATGGTCCCCAAGGTGAAAAACTCAGTCTCACAAAGCCTTTGTCAGTCAACTCTTGCAACTGCGACTTTAATTCTTTCAACTCTGTTGGTGCCATTCTATATGAAGCAATCGAGATCGGAGTTGTTCCTGGTATCAACTCAATACCAAATTCTACTTCTCTGACAGGAGGCATACCCGACAACTCTTCTGGAAATACATTCGCGAATTCACATACAATCGATACTGATTCAATTTTCTTCTCAAATTCGTTTGTATTCAACACATATGCCAAATAAGCCTCATAACCCTTTCTCAAATATCTCTGAGCCGACATCGAAGAAATCACACTAGGTAATGCCTCTGATTCGTCTGATTCAACCTGCAGAATCTTACCATTTTCACATTTTAATTCAATAACCTTTTGTTTACAATTTACTATAGCATCATGCAATGTCAACTAATCTATACCCAAAATAACATCAAATTCGTCAAACGGAAACAACATCAAGTCGGCAAAAAAATAATGACCTCTAATCATCAAAGGACATTTCTTGCATACTTTATCAACTATAACACATTTACCTAATGAGTTTGACACTTTAATCATAAATTCCATAGACTCAACAGGTATACTCATATTAGACACAATTTCATGCACACGTATGAATGAGTAGAACCGCGGTCAGTCAAAGCAATAACGTTAACATCATAAAGAGAGAAAACACCAGTGATCACATCGGGGGATGAAGCATCTTCACGAGCCCTTACGGCATAAGCTCTAGCCGGAGCTCTAGCTTCAGATTTAAACGCTGAATCTCTGACTACATTCTTGCCACTTGCCTCATTCCCAGCATTTCTCGAAGATCTTCCTCTCAAAACTGCACCACTAGGTTTTGCACTCTGAAAATTTTCTTTCTCAATTCTCTTGGGACAGTATTTAATAAAATGATCTGGAGAACCACACTGGTAACATTTGTTAGTTCTACATGGACCATGGTGACTTCTACCACATCGTTGGCACTCGGGTCTAACAAATCTCGGATTTCCCACACTAGTCACAAAAGTAGTCTGAGATTTAAAACCCGCATTTTTCTTCTTACGATTCCCATACGAATGTCCAGCCGAAACATGAGAACGAGAATACATATCTCTAGATTTTCTAGATTGCGGTGGGAATGCACTGCTCATCAGTCTTTTCTTCAAATTTCTAGCCTCAGCCTTTGCCTTTCTCTTTTCTTTAATTAGTTCTTCAGCCTTGCAAGCCCGATCAACAAGTACTTCGAACTCTTTCAACTCAAGAATTCCCATAAATACTTTGATGTCTTCATTGAGTCTGTCTTCAAATCGTCTGCACATTTTAGCCTCTGAAGGAATACATTCTCTAGCATACTTACTCAAAAGAACGAACTCCCTTTCATACTCAGTAACTGTCATGTTGCCTTGTTTCAACTCGAGAAACTCTTTACGCTTCTATTCAACAAATCTTGACAGTACCACTGAAATCAATGTCTTCCACCAATAATAGGCTGAATCTCTCAACAAGGATATAGCACATTTTAAGCATTCTTCAGATGTACAAGACAATTCATCAAATACCCGAATAGAATTCTCAAGCCAAAATTTTGCTTTATCGGCATCATTATCAACATTTGCCCTGAATTCTTCAGCCCCTTGCTTGCGAATTCTGTCAACTGGGGTTCTATGAAATTTCATCAGATCCATACCTTGAGGCATCAGGGTTACAGGTTGAGGAATCGAGGGAGGTAGGGGAGATTGTTGAGCATTCGGGTTCGTACGAATGAACTTGGTGTACCATGCATTCATCATCTGGAGAAAGGCTTTCTGAGCCCCTTCTCCTCCTCCTTGACTAATAGTAGGAGGTCGGTTTTTAATCGGCACCGCCCCTTCAACAGGAGCTAGCGCATTGCTCTCTACATCATTGGCCACAGCTGGATCAGGATCCATTTACTATAAAAAAATCATTTTAAAGGTCAGGAGTCGTCACACTATCACAATACATATATATGACATGTTTAGCAAAACCCGTACATACGCCACGTTAGTCTGAGAACCGACTAAACCGTAGCTCTGATACCACCAAATGTTACACCGCCTTACCTAACACCGTCACCGGAGTCGAGCACGAGGCATTAATAGACTTAAATTATCACTTAAACAATTTCAAACAATTTATTTCACCTTTCGTAATAAACTGCCCATCTGCGTTACAGTCGCTAAAAAAATCATATCTCGAGTTACAAAACTCAAAATTAAAATTCGTAAATTTTCCCTGAAAATAGACTCATATATCTATTTACTAATCTTTTTCCAGAATTTTTGGTCAGGCCAATTAGTACAGTTTATTAGTTAAAGTTTCCCCTATTTCAGTGTTCGACTGCTCTGACCTCTGTTCCCTATGAATCACTTTTATCTCTGTACAAAATTCAGATGACTATGACATTTATTTTTATTAAAAGTAGAATCTATACATATAAAGTATGACTCCTAATTATTTTTGTACAATTTTTAGTTAATTTATAAAGTCATAACAGGGGATTCAGAAACTGCTCTGACTCTGTTCCACCAAAACACAAATTTCTCATAAAATACAACTCATTTACCTGTTTTGTTTCTTCCATATGAAAATAGAATCAACAATCTTCAATTTCATATTTTATTCATCATCTAATTCTGTCTCTACTATTTTTAGTGATTTTTAAAACTCACATCATTGCTGTTGTATGATACTGTTTTATAGCAAATTTCACCTTTTTTATGAATTTTCATGGATTAGAGAGCACATTAAGTATACATAACACCAAATATGATCTTGATTAGCCATTCCAATGGCTAATCAGTACCAAACATTTCCTTACCACCCAATAGCCATATCATAAGATCATATACACAAAATGATTATAATGCTATACATGCCATACTCAAAATATACAAGCCACTATACCAAAATGGTCCACGGATAGTGTGAGCGAGCCTCTGACCATTCCCAATTTCCGAGCTAGCTTGTCAAAACTACAAAGAATGAAAAGGAGGGAGTAAGCATAAATGCTTAGTAAGTTCACTTGTAAATAGCAAGTAACATATGCAATCCAACATAAAATATCATTTGTATAAATATCACCAAGACATTCATGTTACATTTGCATTTACTATCTTACCACGATTTCATCATACCAAGTTCTCAACCTGAGGGTTTAAGCGCATACCTATCCAAATTTTCTCATTCACCACACTTACCAACATGTCACCTTCGTCTTAAGTATTCTCCTTATTCACTTAAGATTCACCCGTTGAACAAATCGGAATATAATTTGGATACACAGATTACATGCACATAAGTGCCATACCCGCAGCTAAACAAACTTAATAGCCTACGAAGATTATGTAGCCAAGCTACCATGTAACTCGCCCATAAGAAAACTCGGACTCAACTCATTGAGCTCGGGCGTTCGCATCTAGAAGTGAACTCGGACTCAACTCAACGAGTTCGGATGCCTAGTTACATCTCACGAACTCGGACTGAACTCAACGAGCTCGAAACTCAAATATCCTAGTGACATGTCACTTGTACCCTAATCTATTCCCAAGGTTCAAATGAGATTTTCCTCAATCACACATCTTTGCTTCTTCCACGGAATCTCGGAACCGATACTTGATAGCATTTCATATTTATCAAGTAGCTCACATAAATTGCATATTACTAAATAATAATCCACAAACCATAATATTTCATGATAATAATCATCATATCATATAAATAACATTAAATTACTTAAAATTACAATTATATTACTACATTTACACCCGAACTTACCTCGGTACAAAATGTTAGAAATCGAGCCTATTCCTCGTAAACTTTATTTTTCCCCCGATCACGACTTGAATCTGGTTTCTCTTGATCTAAAATAAAAAAATTTAGCTTATTTAATACTCACATTTATTAAAACAGTCCTTGGCTCAA
Source organism: Gossypium hirsutum (assembly GCF_007990345.1). Classification (NCBI taxonomy): domain Eukaryota; kingdom Viridiplantae; phylum Streptophyta; class Magnoliopsida; order Malvales; family Malvaceae; genus Gossypium; species Gossypium hirsutum. The sequence continues at coordinate 66,750,970 of NC_053435.1, forward strand.
ACTTTCGCAAAATTACATTTTTACCCCTAAACTTTTACATATTTACACTTTTTCCCCAAGGCTCGAAAATTAAAATTCATCCTATTTTCTTATGTTTTATGACACGCTGATCATTTTTCCCTTCTATGGCAACATCAAATTCTCACTCTAACATGTACTTATGAACATTAGGTATTTTTACCGATTATGTCGTTTTACTCGTTTTCACGTAAAATCGCTTAGCAAAAGTTGTTTAACACAATTTCAACCTTCATATTCTACCATAAAACATCAAAATAAACACATTTCACCTATGGGTATTTTTCCAAATATAAACTCTAGGTTAAATTATTGCTAGACTAAGCTTAATCAAGTTACCGAGACTCAAAAAACGTAAAGAACTTTAAAAACGGGGCTAAAATGGACTAACAATCGAGCTTGGAAGCTTGAAAAACCCTAGCTATGTCTTCCTCATGTGAAATTCAGCCAAGGGGTTGAAGATGGACAAAAATTGGCTTTTAATTTTGTTTTTAATTCATTTTAATAACTAAATGACCAAAATGCCCTTAATTAAAAACTATGGTGTTTTATCTTCCTTTAGGTATTTTTGTCCAAACTAGTATAATGGTCTAATTACTATACAAGGACCTCCACTTGAAAAACCCATTACTCACAAGTACTTAGTACCTTTGTGAACTAGAACACGCATTTTACAACTTTTGTAATTTAGTCCTAAATATCAAATTGGACCCTCTATCGATAAAATTTCTAAACGAAATTTTCAATTAATGATGAAATCATGCCATAGACTTAAAATGATAATAAAATAATTATTTTTATCTCGGATTTGTGGTCCCAAAACCACTATTCCGATTAGGCCCTAATTCAAGAAATTACATCCTACATAGAAGATTAAAACCAAACACAAAACAAAACAACTAACAATTTATTTCTATCCTACTCCTAGAAATGAATTAAAATCATACATAAGTTTAATACAGTCCAAAAGAAAATTAAGTTCTAATCATCCTCCTCATCATCCATCTCCTTATTTTTGTCTCTTTCTTCTTCCTCATCCCTCTGCTACTCCTTTTCTTCCTGTTTGGATGGCTGATAACTCTTGAAGAGAGTTATATTTTAAGCCTCTAGATTGAATTAATTGTTTATAATTAAGTAAATATGTTTGCATTTTTAGGATATTTTTAGAACATTGCACAACAAAGCTTGGATTGTGCTATAAATGTCATTATTTTTTACTGGGGAAGAAAGGTGTTGGTTATTATTGGCAGCATGTGCAAGATGAAGAAGAAAAGAGAGAAAGGAGAAAGAAAATGAAGGAAGTGAAATATTGTCATGGAAAAATGTTGGTTACATTGCCAACAAGAATGCAATGGCAATTTAAGAAAGATGACACACCATTTAGTACACGTCATTTTTAGCTAGGTGTACTTGTATTAAATAAACCACCCTGAAAAAGAGGAAGCAAAAGGTGTGTACTGAGAGGGAGGGACCTACCTATAAAGAAGGAAAGAGAAAAGAAAAGAGAAGACAAGAATTTTGGAGAGAGAGGAAGTTGAGAGTAATTTTTCTCTGCATCAAAGTCTCATGGGAATTTTAGAGAAAAGGTAGGAGATGTAGTAGCTTACAAAGAAAAAATCACAGATGCAAGGAAGGTGAAGAGAAATCTGCCCTGGGTTTTGCATCAAATCTCAATATTAAAGTGAAAGCTGGAGTAGCAGAAGCTTCTTGCAGTACTACCTTTATTTTCTGATTAGAGCTTTGTGATTCGTAAACTTGAATGATGATGTTGAATGGTTTTGTTTTGGATTTAAATGTCCAATCCGTGAGCTATTTCTCATTAGATTGGAATTATTTGGGCGAATTTTTACTATTTGTAATGCTCATGGCCTGATTTTGAATAGATTACTATTTCATTCAATTTGTTATTATTTTAAATGCATGCATGCAAGCTCTAAACATAGATGATTGTATTGTATGTTGTGTTATATTTGATTTGATTCTAAAAAGGTTAAATATATTATTATCGATTCATACAGGCGAGTATTCGACAGAATATTCGTAGCACTCTAGACGTAGAAGTTGCGATTTGTGTAGGGAAGAGAAGAATAGTCTGGATATCATTCTTGAGTTCTGTAGACATACAAAAACTCAAAATGATAGCTTAAAGTCTGGCTTTCGAAAGAAGCAGACTGTAGTAGTGAATCATTGAGCAGTAGAATAGTCAAGATTTTTCCATGGCATTATTATGATATAAAAATAAAACTTAAGTAATTCTAACCTTTATCATTCAATAGCACAAGTCATCTCCACTTATTCTTCGAGAATTTCCACAACATTTCAATTGCCCTGGCATTTTTCATTCATACATGATTTTATTAATCAATTCATTAATTGTTTTCATTAATTTTTCATCTGTTTCTTTTGAACAGTTTAATTAGTCAATTTCATAGTAATAGCATAACCATTTTTTAATCAATTTCAATCTCTGTGGAGACGATACTTACTCATCACTTTATTACTTGATTCAACGTGTATACTTGCACATTTGAATTATATTTTCACACGCGACAAGTTTTTGGCATCATTTCCAGGGATCGACAATATTGGTGAAAATTTGGTGTGTTATTACCTCTTTAATTTTGTTAGGTTAGCTTAACTAGTTGTTTTGATTTTTGTTTTTCAGGATTTTTGTTGGTGCATGAATAGAGATATTTCTGCACTTGAAGAATATTCATTTGATCTAGAAATTGAGAGAACCTTAAGAAGAAGGAGAAAGTAATTGCGAGAAATGGAAAGAATTAGAAATGATTAGGCTACAGAAGAGACTTTACATTAGAATGGAATAGATATAGATATTCCTAGAATAATAGATGATAGAGACAGACCCATCAAAGAACATGTAGTGTTGATCTTGGATTATCTGAATCCAGGAATTGTCAGGCCGTATATTCGAGCTCAACATATCCGACAGGTTTCTTCTAGTCATACACTATAAAAACCTGTTAGGAACGAATAAAAGAAAAATTAGAAAAGAAAATAAAAATTTAAATTGCAAATAAAGTAGAATGGCTAAAGTAATAAAAATCGAGTGTTCCTAATATTCTAGGTCCCTGGCAACGGCGCCAAAAACTTGATATGTGATATTCGCGATAGGTTTTAAAAATTTATAATTAATCATTCTTAAAACTAACTATGATCACGATGAAGGCAAGTGTACCTATCGAACAGTAGTATAGCTTTAGCAAGACCGGATTGTTGAACCCAAAGGAACCAAGAGTACTAGTAGGTACTTTCTTTTTTTTATCTAGCCTAAAAATTAAGGGATTTGTTTATCCAAACTAATTAACTGAACTAAGAGTGCACAGAGAGAAATTGGGGAAAAGCTTTTGGGAAAATTCGATTGATTAAGACAAAACCCAAGGAAAAATCCACCTAGACTTCACTTGTTATTTGACTCTGAATCAGAAGATTTATTCATTTGACTTGACCTGTTGAAATCCCTAATTTATATTATTATCTCTCTCGAGAGTAATAACGTCTAACCCTAGGTTGATTAATTGAAATCTCTTTCTAATTATCGTCCTAGTGTTGCATTAACTCGATTTATGGATCCTCTTATTAGGTTTCACCCTAATCTGGAAAAATCTTATCACCCTATCTCTAGGCATGCAATCAACTCCGCTTAATTACGATAGATTTACTCTTAGACAGGGTCTTTTCCTCCTCTGAATAAGAGCATTAACTTGAATCAATATCCTGGAATATTAAAACAAGAATTAAGAACACATAATTAAGAACAAGTAAAATATTTGTCATACAATTCAGATAATAATAACAAGATCTGTCTTAGGTTTCATTCCCCTTAGGTATTTAGGGGGTTTAGTTCATAATTATAAAAGAAAACATCTCATAAGAATAATGAATACAAAACATAAAGAAAACCCAAAACCCTTGAATGGAAATTGAAGGGAGATCTTCAGTCTTAACGATGAACCCGGCTTCCGAGATGGACCAATCAGCTTCCCTTGAGTAATTCCTTGCTTCCTACTCCCTGCGTCCATTCTAAGTGCCTCATCCAGTGTTTAAATAGGCGATAGAATGCCTAAGAGCCCTCCAAAGTGGCTTTTTCCGAATAGGGCTATACTTGGGCTCGGTAGGGACACGCCCGTGTGCGATTACTCTGGCCCGTGGTCCAGGCTGTTGAATAGGCACTAGCGTGTAGTCTACCCGTGTAAGTCGTGCTTCGATCCTACAAAATGGACACGACCATGTGACACGCCCATGTGAGGAAGTCCAGGCCGTGTTGATTTCCCACATGGGTCCATTTTCTCCGTTTTTGGCCCGTTTCTCTCTTTTTACTCTCCTATGCTCACCTAAGTATAAAACATGAAAATTAAAGGATTAGGAGCATCGAATTCACAAAATCTAAGGAGAAACCATCCATAAATGTGCTAAGCATGGGATAAAAATATTTATAAATTACGACTTATCAACGACATACTATCGTAAAGCTCTATCCCTATCATCAGCAATAAGGATAGGATTTTGAGTAGGGTTTGCTCCATATCCTTGGATTAGATTTTTGAAGTTCATCTCTTCGGTCCTCCTCTAATTTGCTTGTCCTTTTCGCTGTCGAAAAGTTCTTTCTATCTCAGGGTCTACAGGGAGTAGGTCAATAATTCTGTCAATACTCATAAACACCTGAAATAATCACAGAAAAATTAATTAAGTTAAAAATTAAACAGAAAAAAATAAACCAAAATGTAAACTAACAAATTCACAAATAATGACTTTTTAAAACAGTGCAACGGCGCCAAAAACTTGGAACGACGGAAATGTGCAAGTGTACACAATCTTAACAAGTAATAAAGTGACAAGTAAATGTCGAGTTATCGTACCCACAAGGACTGTGAAAAGGATTATTTATGAATGCAATTTAAAACACTTTGGTGAAGAAAAATATTTTGTTTAAAGAGGGTGATTAAAAACTTAAGAAAATTAAAATAAATAAATAAAATGAAGTAAAAGAAAGTTCTAATGCACGATTTCAAAATAAGATTTAATCAAGATGATATAACTATCTTGGATTAATTACACTTCTCATCTTAGAATTATTAAACTTATGTTTATATTGTTACGAATAAAATCAGGGCAACCTGGTAATTTGCTAACTTATGAACATACTTACATACCAAAATTCATTCATCTCTTGACATATCCCTATGTCGATTCAACCGACTAAATAGATTCTAGTGAGCAAACATGTTATTGCGTACTCATTAAACTAGACTAATCTCTTGAATATCCCTATGTCAATTCAAATGATTAATTAAATCTAACAAGCATATAAAAGACTATGTGAGGTAACAAGGTATCCCTACCTTGAAACAGTTTAATCACAATAATCTTGCAAGTTATGCAAGGCAATAATATCGCCAGATACATTGCTAATTTAACCTTCAGCTACCTTAGAACAGCAAACATGCACTGATCAAGTATTGTGTCAATTAATTACAATTTCAATTCGTTTAAATAATTAATTCATTAGTTACCTCACAGTCGTAACGCAAGAATAACTTAGGCATGATTTTACTTAATCAAGCATTTTACCGAAGCCTATAACAACATAAAAACAATTTTGACAATTTAAGAAGATGAAATGCAATCAACCCAATACGAATTAAATTCAAGCTAAGCTGATTAAAATAACCATTCCAACAACATGAATACTCATAGATATGTTCATCATAACAAAAAAAAAATTAAAGAGATAGGGAACAAGAATTAAATCCGGTGGTTTTTCGAGGCTTGACTTGGTTGCTCCGTTCTTCCTTCTTGTTGTCCTCTCCAATCAAGGCTTCGATGAACACTCAATTGCTACTCCAAAATTGTTGAAGAACACCCCTTTTCCAAGGGAAGAAATCAGCACAAGAGCAAGGGAATTGAAATGGAAAAATGAGAGAAAAAGAACGAGAGATGAGAGAAGTGTTGTCAAATGAATGAGGAATGAATGAGATGCTTTCAAAGATCAGCCAAAGAGGCCTTTTATAGCTGAGTGTGGCAGCTGAAATTTGCTAAAAATATCAGCCAAAGAGCCACCGCTTGGCCAGCCACCTATGTGGCAAAGTTGATGCTTTCAACTTTGCTAAAAATGGCATGGGGCAAATCCAAAAATCCACCAATTGTAGAGGGGTTTGAATGTAAATTAGACAAGACTTCAAAGGATTCTTTGCAAGCTTAATTAATCAGATAATAAACTGATTTGGGTCAACATATGGCCAGTTTTGGGCTGCCCAATCTTTGGCCAATTCACTTCAATTGGTTCGGTTCAACTGGACCACCTTTTCCATAATTAATTAATATTAATTTATTTAGCCAAAATTAAATTGGGTATAAATTAAAATTATTTATATTATGAATTAATACACATAATTGGACTTTCTTAGGCTAGAAATTAATTTGCCTTGATACTTCAAATTGCTTCTCGGTTTTGTGCTTCAAGCAGTGTCTACCGAGCCATTTTTCGCCCTTTGCGCAATTTTGTCGAAAATACCTAAAATTACTCAAAATTAATTATAAAATTAACTAAAATTCATCATGTTCATATTTTAAGTATAATTTAATTATTTTATAAAAATTAATTATTTTCAACAAGGATTTAATCGAAACGATATGATTTTAAGCTAAAAAGGGTATGTAAAAATGAGTAAATTTTTGTGTTTCCAATTACCTGTTTGGATAAATAGATGGGTGAGTTACGAAAACTCAGTGTGTAATATCATATTAAATAACCAATTAGAGAGCATAAATAGATTGGGCCTAAGCCCAATTCAGTAACGGTTCAGTTTCAGTTGGGGCCTTAGCCCATTACAATATCAATATCAGTGTGGGCTTGAGCCTATCTCAGTGACAGTACATTATAGATATGCAATCATTAGATCCTACCCAACCAGCCTCTACACTCCATCTCCGTCCAGCCCTACACTCCTTGTGGGGATAAAATCAACCCACCCATCCCTACACTCCATGTAGTACCGGTTGCTGCACTAAACAGTATTTGCAGCAGAGCTGCCAGTACAGTACACTTCCTTTAATCATAATAAACCCAACCTCATGTAATATGTCATGCATCATGTCATAATATCATACGTGTGATCAGTATATATATAATGGCATTCTCAAACATAGTCATACATCTCATAGGGGCATATAAGTCATTTTACCACGTAGGGGCATTTCAGTTATTTTATCAATTAGGGGGTCTAGGTACACTTACCGACCCAATAGTAGGTCCACAGTCGTCTTAGGTGACCTATGCAACCTTAACAGTCCAACAGTGAAAATGGGCCCACGGCCCATATCGCGGCCCATGTGGGCCCACATAGCCCAGAAATGGCCTTGGCTGTGTGAATTACACAGCCTGGCTTAATATTCTCCACATGTTCATGTGGTTTACCTGTGTGGGGCCCACTTGCCCATGGGACCCACACAGCTCAATTTGGCCCAAAATGGCCCAAAATGACCTCGGCCCATGAAATCGCTCATGAGTGGCCTCAACAATTATACTCCTGTGTTATGCATTCGGACCACCACACAAGCCAGCGCACACCTGTGTAGCGTCAACGAACACTGATTTTGACTTTTGTCGATCTACGATTAAGGCATGTTTTACACACCTTGTTTACGAAAATGTGCGAATAGCCCACGAATGCCAAAACCTACATTCAATCAAGGCATTCTATTAGAGGTTAACAATAGGGTTAACAACCTCTCTTAATACTAAACCCAACTTATCATTAATACTTTCCTTGATTGAACAAATGTGCCTTAGCCCACTTAAACCGCTGACCAAGATTAATCACACACTCCTTGTCGAATATCTACAATACGAGCGAAATCCATTAATTATGATTACTTATACACCTGGATTGAAACAAAATATACTAACTTATAGAAAACACAAAACCCAAAAGTAGGGGAAAGAAGCATTCGGCCAACACCAAGGAATGCAAGCCAACATACCCCAGTTGAACACAATGACTACAAACAGAGTTACCTTCGATCGAGTGATAAGGGAAAGATTTCGGTCGCTTCACTAACAATGTAAAATACCCTACTCCTTGAGAATTTCCAAAAACTAAAAGGGGTACAACATGAAAGAAAGAGGAGATGAGAATTAACAATGAAGAAAAGGGAAAGATTGATGGAATAAAAGTAATGTTCGACTACAAGGGGAGGAGGAATTCGGTCACAACCAAACCGAGCTAGAGAGAGGAACAAGTAAGGAGAATCGGCCAAACAATAAAATGCAAAAAAAAGAGGTTTGATAAACTTAAAATAATTGAGAGAGAGGGAAGGAGAGCATTCGGCTAAGGAGAAGAGGGGAAGAAGAGCAAAGATGACAATTGAGAGACCTGAAACGGAGTGCAAATCTAAAATCAACAAAAACAAAAGGTACTATCAAATTTTCCTAGACTATTCGACCTCTAGAGAACAAAAGAAAAGAACCAAGACATTCAAAAAACCCAAAATAGAGTACTCAAACTCACCAAAGCTAAAAGTCTAGAGTGCCACAGTTCAAATTCGGCACACTACTTCCTCTCCCCTCACTTCCCATAATTTCCTCCACAATATCCTCCTAGAATTCGACTACACCATCCCCACACCCTTCAAACACTCCAACTGCCCACTAGCATCAGAGTTCCACTAACATTCAAACTCTTACATGGCACAGCAGCAAAATAAACACTCTACTGCGCCTACCAGGATTCGAACCTCAAACCTCAAGTAACTACCGCACGCCACTTATCCCCTAGACCAGTAGGCCCTTTCTGTCATGTTATAAACACATTAATTTAAAAGGCCTACTGACTAGAGATAGGGTTTATTCTTCTAAAAACAAAACTTTTGCATAAGCCAAGGCTTGAACCCAAGACTTCTCAGACACTTTCCAGAATACTTAACCACTGAAGCAGATACACAGTTGTGTCACAAATATATGAAAATAATTATTTAGAAATTTGGAGCGTTACAGATCCTAACCAGACAATGTCTAATGGACACAGTAATTGAAAAGTGCATGCTTAATTTAGATACTGATTCGACTAAATTAAAGGTTCATAATAATTTTGACGAGCTCTATTATATTGCATAGATTTTAGATTTATGTGATTAAATTATTTCAAAGTTGATTCATCCCTGTTACTTCACATAAATTCTAAGAAACCCTTAGTTTATTATAGTCAGTAAAAAGTAAAAGATTCTGAAAGGACTGAATTTGGTTTCGAAACTCATGAAAGATCGAGTTGCCATGGGATACTTTCCGAACACTGTTAAGCATGAGAAAAATAATCTAAGTTTAATAGTGTAATTATATTAGCATATTCATGTTATTGATTGTTGAATTTTGTGTTTTTGCTGCTAAACTCATCTCATACATTTCATTTTATACTTTGCATTTAGATTTAATTGCATTAGGGATCATCTTGTATTTAGATAATTTAATTTAGCTCAAACATCATCATTCAAAATATTGTGTTTTTATCACCAAATTGTGAACAATAATTTTACAATTAATTGATTAACGTACACAACCCCTATAGAGACGATAACTATTGTACTTACTTTATTACTAGATAACGACTGTTTACACTTGCACAGACCTGTACGTTACAATAACTTCCTAGGGTCATCAAGCCTAGGGTTTGTTTCATGTTCTTCCTTTCCCGAATAGTTGATCCGTTGAGTAAACCTACAAAACAATCAATTAATCATACCTCCACTTGCCAATCCCCCATAGAGGGATTAGTTCATCATGGTTTTTGTAAATAATATAAAATTGATATAAAATATAAACATAATGCGCGAATAAAAAATATAAGATTTAGGGAAAATCCTGATTTGTATTAAGAGCAAGAACGAATCCATAGTGTCTAATTGCATTCACAAATCAGATCTCTTGAAATAAATTAAAGAAAAAATGGAAGTAAACTAAAACCTAAGAAATAGAGAAAATAAAACTAAACTTAAGAGAGAAATTCTAAGCTAACGAATTGGTGTCTAAAATAGGTGCCAAAGGATCCTATTTTTAGATTTTAGGTGGTCATTGTCATTAACCCTAGGTCAGCTAACGTTCCAGAGCATTAAGTTTGATTGTGCTAACCAAAATGCCCCTGCCTCATAGTTATTTCCGATCCAGAGTCGATGTTGCAACACTCTAGGACCTATGTCACGATATAGTAATTTGTATGCTTTTCTTCAGAGTGTCTTCAGGGGTTGTCGTGACATTGAAGGTAGTCTCAAAATTTCTTTATTTTGCTCCTTATGTTGCAACATCTCATACTTCGTGTTGTGACATAATGATTAGTATTGATGTAGTATGCCTTCTAATGGTCTCTTGCACACTCACAAAGTGCGATATCCCACCGTTAGGCCTTATTCGGCCCCTGAGGTCAATAAAAGACTTGATTTGCACATTTTATTGGGCTCTAAAAAAACTTTCTAAAACATAAGTAAATCTTAAAGATAATGCTTAATTCCAAGCTCCTAAAGTACAAAAAATAGTTTAATATGCTACACCAAATTACGACAGATCAAACTCCCTCACACTTAAGTCATTACTTGTCCTCACGCAACATAAACAAAAAAGAGACGTGTAACACCCCAAACCCGACCCAGACGTTATGGCCGAATCTGATGTGCCACATTGAAGCTAAAAATCCATGTTTCATTTTAGTGTTTTATAAACCGACTTTTGTTGAGCTAACAAAGTGAATGGAAGCTGGGCACCAGGTAGGAATCCGTAACAAAGGAGGTGAGCCATGAAGGCTGCTTAATTACCAAGCTCTTCGATTGTATCCAATCCTAGACATGTCCACAACCATTGCCACATTGGTTACAATGAGTTGAAATTTCTTTGATAAATCGATTAATTTTGACGTCGTGTTATTTTGAAAACAAGTATCGTTTTAAAAACGCATCCTAAGTCTAGCCCATTTGAATTATTATCAACCAATTTAAAGTTATAAAAAGAAAAATAAATAAAATAAACCCAGAAAAATAAAGTTAAAATGGCCTTATTACAATCCAAAAATAAATAAGAAATGAAGTAACCTAAAGAAACCAGTTATTTATTTTAAAAGCCCAAAAGCGATCACCGTGGCCACTCTGAATCCCCTTCGGCTCCAAGTCCCCATATCAAGGCCCACCTGCAAGGTTAAGAAAAGGGGGTGAGTTTGGAAACACAGTGTGCAACAAGCCCCTTTTAGAGCCCAAAATAATTTTAGCCTGCTGGGCCTAAGTCCAAATTCAATCTCAGCATATATTGGGCTGAAGCCTTTTCATATCTCATATTTCATAACACTGGGCCGAAGCCTTTTCATATTTCATATTACTGGGCCGAAGCCTTCACTATAAACGGTATGGCCCATAGGCCCATTTCAATATCACATGCAATGTCAATGAAACAATGCAAGCCCATTTGGGGAGACTACTCAACCCACCATCCGCTACTCTCCACCCGTACCAACCAAGCTCTCCATGTGGGGAATAACTCAACCCACCCAACCAAACTCTCCACTGGCAGCATAGCTGCTTTCTCATATAACTGGAAGCCTAGCCTCTTTTAATAACTAGGGCAAAGCCCTTTTGATAAACTGGGGTAAAAGCCCTTTCCGGTAAACTGGGGCAAAAGCCCTTTTTGCACTTACTCCATCCATATAAACCCATCCCAATGCATTATTAATACATCATGTGCATATCATACATATCATGTGCATATCATACATATCATGTATATCAGAATCCCATGTATCAAATTCATAATTAAACCCTAGGGGTATAATGGTCATTTTACCTTAGGGCAAAACAGTCATTTCCATATCATAAAGTTAATATCATCATTTTACCAAATATTAGGGTTTTCCATGTTCATTATGAATTACTAGCAATTCATGTGCTTAAACAGCGATTCTGGCCCATTCTTAGCGAAACCGAGTTATTGGGCCAAAAACTCCTAATGGGCCCTACGTAGCTGATTTAGTCATCTAGGCCCATTTAGCCCATTTCCATAACGGACTTAGCCGTACTGACGCATAATCTGAAAAAATTCCATTTTCTACCAAATCTACCCAAACGGGCCCGGTAGCCTATTAGGCCCGATTTCAGCCCCTCGAGGCCCAACTTACCGTGATGCCAAAAACATGCTCTTACCTTTTCCAACGTTCCCGATCATCAACTTAGTGAATCTAACTAACCAATGAGCGTTCACTTGCTCACAAGTCCTCGAAATGCTAAAATTTCGGCATTTCGGCATTTATCGATTTAAGCTACGAAAGAGGGTTCGTTACACACCTGATTTGCGATATTCCTTGACGAGATCTCCTACGCGATTTCTCCTATAATCAACGGATTATAGATTAGAACACGTTAATAATTAGACCAAATCGAAAACTACCTATTATCATTACTTTACACATTCGGCCACCATCCATAACAGCCTTAGGACCCATACCTTTGCTGAAATTGATGACTAGATTTAGTCACTCCGATGATCCAAGCTAATCCAAGTCGACCCTACGCCTTGCTACTCCTCCACTATACAAACCTTAAAAGATTAAAGAAGAAACCCAATAAGGCCTATACCCATATTCGGCCACCCCCCTAAACTATAGGGGTTTCGGCTTTTGTCAATAGTTACTATTAAAATCGCTTTTGAGTATGAACACTTACCATAGTCTCTCTTCTTGAATCCATGTAAAGCTTAGAAAATAAAGGGATTGGCCACCAAAAAGTGAAGGAAAACAAAAAGTTGCTGGTCAACAAGATTTCGACACCACCTAGCTTCACAGGTTTCGACTTTTACGGTTTTTCGGCAGAAGTGGAGGTAAGGGAAAGAAATAATAGATGAATGGAGGGGACTAGTGGGCTGGTTTTTGAGAAAGAAAAGGGAGAAAAGATGAAGGGAAAGGTGATAGATTCGGCTGGAAAAGAAAGAGAGAGAAAAAGACTAAACCAAAAGAAGAAAACGACACAACCTAGTCCCTAATGTCGAAAATTCTAACCTAATACCCCTCTGCCGAAATCCCCTCTCTAATCCCCTCAAATTGGCTAACTCTATCTCCCTCTCAAATCCCTAAAATCTCTCTCCTTATCCCTTCTTAATCCATGTGTTTGACTGATTCAAACTCTCTCCCACAGAGTTCCATTCGGCTACAACTCCTGCTTGCTCAAAGCATAAAAATTAACATCACCTTTGCCATCACAGGGAATCGAACCCAGGTCTTCCCCCAACCACTTACACGCCACCTTTATAGCTCCCTAGTGGCATCACTTAGCCACTTTACCAGAGGCTCTTTTGCGAAACATTTTACCCACAATTTTTAATAAGACCACCTATCCAACGCCCCTAACTTCTTAAGTTCAAAATTCAAAAATTCTACGGGGTTTTGGCCAACACATGGGCCTTCCATAAGCCCATTTACACCTTCCAATTATGAATTTCACAACCAAATGCCAAATTTTAATAACTTTACCAAAATCTCGAAAATCACGAAAAACCCAAAAATCAGGATATTACAACTCTACCCTCCTTAAAGAAATTTCGGCCTCGAAATTTTACCTAATCCAAACAGTTAAGGGTATTGCTGACGCATTACTTCCTCGGTTTCCCAAGTAGCTTCTTCTTTGCCATGGTTTCTCCAAAGTACCTTCACTAATGTAACTGACTTCCTTCTCAGCCCCTTGACGTCGTGATCAAGTATTTGCACAGGTTCTTCTTCGAAGGTCAAATCTGACTATACTTGGATTTCTGCAACTGGCATGATATGAGTTGGGTCAAAACGATATCGCCTTAGCATGGACACATGAAAAACGCCGTGAATACGATCTAGCTCTGGAGGTAACTCTAGCTGATAAGCCACCGGCCCTATCCGCTTAATAATTCGATAAGGCCTAATAAACCGTGGACTCAACTTGCCCTTCTTACCAAATCTCAATATCTTCTTCCAAGGCGATACCTTCAAAAAGACCATATCCCCCACAGCATATTCAATATCCTTACGCTTCAGATCGGCATAAGACTTTTATCGATTCGCTGCCTCCTTTAACCGATTCCTGATCACCTTAATTTTGTCTTCAGTATCTGCTACCAACTCTGGACCAAGTACTTGCCTTTCCCCCAACTCTGCCCAACATGTAGGCGAATGACACCTTCGCCCATATAGTGCCGCATAAGGAGCCATCTGAATACTTGCTTGGTAACTGTTGTTATACGCGAACTCCGCCAATGGCAAATAGTCCTCCCAACTGCCCCTAAATTCAATAACACAACCTCTCAGCATGTCTTCTAAAATCTGAATGACTCTCTTTGACTGCCCATCCGTCTGAGGGTGAAAGGCCGTACTGAAATCCAATCGCATTCCCAATGCCTCATGCAATTTCTGCCAAAATTGAGATGTAAACCTTGGGTCTCGGTCAGAAATTATCGATACTGGCACCCCATGCAACCGCACTATCTCCGCCACATACAACTTGGCCAGCTTCTGAAGTGAGTAGTCGGTTCGGACAGGTATGAAATGGGCAAATTTCGTGAGCCTATCCACAATTACCCAAACTAAATCCATCTTGGAAGGTGTCAATGGTAACCCACTTACAAAATCCATAGTTACCCTTTCCCACTTCCAAAGTGGTATCTTTTTTAGCTGTAACAATCCTGAAGGCAGTTGATGCTCGGCCTTTACTTGTTGACACGTCAAACATTTCCCCACAAATTCGGTCACTTCTCGCTTAAGTCCAGGCCACCAATATAGCTCCCGCAAGTCTCGATACAACTTACTCCCTCCTGGATGCATAGTACAAGGTCTATTATGTGCCTCTTTTAAAATCATTGATCTCAAGTCAGAGTCCCTCGGCATACAAATTCTTCTTCGTAAACAAAGAACCCCATCATTATTTAACCCAAAATCTGGATTCTTCCCCTTCTCAACTTGCTGAAACCGAGAAACCAACGACTTATCCTCCAACTATTGCTTCTTAATCTGCTCCGCCCAAGTCGGTCTTACTTGTAATTCTGCCAATAAGCTTCCATCGTCATACAAACTTAAACGAGCAAACATTGCCTTCAATTCCGCCACAGTCCTTCGACTTAACGCATCAGCCACGACATTTGCCTTACCTGGATGGTACTCAATTGAACAGTCATAGTCCTTTAACAACTCTATCCACCTTCGCTGTCTATGATTCAGCTCCTTTTGAGTTAACAAGTACTTAAGACTCTTGTGATCCGTATAAATAATGTATCTCTCCCCATACAAGTAGTGCCTCCATATTTTAAGCACAAAAATCACTGCTGCCAACTCCAAGTAATGTGTAGGGTAGTTTACCTCGTCAGGCTTAAGCTGTCGTGAAGCATAAGCGACCACTTTACCCTCTTGCATCAACACGCAACACAAACCTACATGTGACGCATCGCTATACACAGTGAAATCCTTACCAGACTCTGGCTGAACCAACACTGGCGCTTCTGTTGAAACCTTCTTCAGTTTCTCAAAAGCCTCTTGATGCTTATTCGTCCAAACAAAAGGTGCTCCCTTCCTTATAAGTTTCGTTAATGGTGCTGCCAACCCAGAAAATCCTTCCACAAATCTCCGATAATAACCTTCCAACCCCAGAAAACTTTAGATTTCTGTTACTAACCTCGGTGGCTTCCATTTCAAAATTACCTTAATCTTTCGAGGGTCCACCTTGATTCCCTCAGTAGACACAACATGCCCTAAGAAAGTGACTTCCTTCAGCCAAAACTTGCACTTACTAAACTTTGCATAAAGTTTCTTTTCCCTTAGCACTTGCAGCACAACACGAAGTGCTCATCATGCTTCTCTTCCATTTCTAAATACACCAAGATATCATCAATAAATACGACCACAAACCGATCCAAGTACGGCTGAAACACCCGATTCATTAAATCCATGAATGCTACCGGTGCATTAGTCAAACCAAAGGGCATAACCAGAAACTCGTAATGACCATATCGAGTCCTGAATGTCGTCTTATGAATATCCACTTCTTTGACTCTCAACTGATGATATCCTGATCGAAGGCCGATTTTAGAAAATACCGAGGCTCCTCTTAATTGGCCGAACAAATCATCGATTCTTGCAGAGGATACTTGTTCTTGATTGTCAGTTTATTAAACTGTCGATAGTCAATACACATTCGCATGGTCCCATCTTTCTTCCTTACGAACAACACTGGTGCGCCCCACGGGGAAACACTTGGTCTTATAAACCCTCTATCCAACAGTTCCTAAATCTGAGCTTTCAATTCTACCAACTCCTTTAGTGCCATCCTATAAGGCGCAATGGACACAGGAGCCGTTCCAGGTAACAAGTCGATTCCAAACTCGACTTCTCTGTTCGGAGGTAATCTAGGAAGTTCCTCCGGAAATACATCTTGAAACCCTTTAATGGTCCTAACTGACTCCATAGTTATCCCCTCAGGTTCAACTTGATTTACAAATGCCAAGTACGCCTCACAACCTTTCCGAATCAACTTCTCGGCTCTTAAAGCTGAAACAACATTGGACAAATAATTCCTTCGTTCCCCTATGACCATTATCTCCTCATCTTCAGTAGTTCTTAGTACCATTCTCTTAGCAGCATAATCCAACGTCGCCCTATGCTTAGCTAGCCAGTCCATTCCCAAGATAAGATCAAAATCCCCAAATGGCAGCTCCATCAAATCTCCTACAAATATCTTATCTTGTGTCTCTAAAGGCACCACCCTAAAGAGTTTATCTACCTTAACCGAGTGTTCTAAAGGGCTTATCACCGATACCCCACTCACCGTCTACTCGGGAAGCACTCCCAAAGCCCCAGATATATCACAAGCAACATACGAGTGAGTGGAACCCACATCAATCAAAGCAGTGTAAGGCATGCTATGAATAAAGAACGTACCGGTTATAACATCAGGAGCGTCACCCTCCTCAAGGCGTCGTACAGCATAAACTAATGCTGCCTGTCGAGCTTCAGCATGCCCAACACCCCTGCCAGGTGCCCTGTGACAGCCCTAAATTGACCTTAGTCAAAAAGTAGTTTTAGGACCATGAAACCGAGTCTTATAAATAATTAAAATTTATATTCTGTGTTTATGATGTGAGTAAATGCATGTGTGAAAGTTTCATGCATTAATTTGATCATTTTTATGTGGATTTATTAAAATGGACTTATATGAAACATTGTTGGAAAGTGAGAGGTGAATCTTACAATGGTCTATTAGTACATGCATTGAAAAGAGTGGTTTTGCATGTCAATTTACCCATAATGAACATAGTGGCCGGCCAAGAAAAGATAAAGCTCCACCAATTCAAATTTAAAATAATTTTGTATTAAAAAATGAATTAATAATTGTAATAAAATGAATTAAATAAAAGAGAAGAAAGAGGATGGTGTTCATCTTCTTCTCCTACCTCTCTCAAGCCGAAACAAAGAGGAAAAATAAGGGAAAATTTACGTAGAGCAATTCGGCATTCATCTTTAGCTATTAGGAGGTAAGCTTTGAATTTGTTGATTTGGCTTTATATTATGCTAAGTTAATTTGTGAATGCACTCTTGGTAATGTCAAGAAAGTTGAGATTTCCTATGGTGATTTGACCAAGATGCCGAATGATTAAGTGTTGGAATTAGGGGCTATTTTCATGTTGTAGGGAACAATGGGGGAATGACTAGAATGGGGTAAAGATTTTTGGATGAGTAGCTTAGAGACACCTTGTACATTCGGTCAAAAATTGAGTCTATTTAGAATGTTAATTTCTTCCTCTATGATTATTTTTCCTTGCATGTTAAATGGTTCTTGATAAGGCCGAATAAGTTATGAAAGTTTTTATAAATGTATGAAGTTCAAGGTGCAAAAATTTTAGTCTTGATGTTATGAATAATTCGGTTGAAATAAGGAGAATGGGAGTTGTCATTTAGGTTAAGATCAAAGAAATTAATCTTGTTAAAACTTTAAACTAATAATGCCCATATGTGTGATAGTCGAACATAGACTTTGTTTAAAGTCTTGGTCAAAGGCCGGTTAAGTGTTTTGAATGGATAAGCTAGGTGTTTGATCTTTTTTTTGGTTCGGCATAGTACATGATATTTTGCTAGTGAGGTTTTGAATAATTTAATTAATGTTAGATATATGAAAAAATTCTTATGTTCGGTTTTGGACGATATATATGTATGTACAAATAACCTATTTAGCTATGGATATCTAAGGTATTAAATAATAAAACTCTTGATGACTTGGGTTATATAGCATTTGGCCAAAGACTATATGGGCTTGCTAATTCGGTTTAAGTGAAGAAACTATGATAGAGAGATATGACTAAATTGTGGACTTTGACAATTTAAATGATACATTTGACTTGTCTACCGACTTAGGATGATATGTGTTTCTATATGAAGTTAAATGGTGTTGATGAAATTCGATAATGCATGATGTTTAAATAGTATTGAACAAGGTCATTGTACTTAAATTGTATGACATACATGTATTGAATGGAATTGCCCAAGTGAAAAATAATTAAATAAATTTATTTGTTTAAATTTAAGCTCAAGAGCAAAGGGGAACTAAATCTGATAAAGGAAAGGAAAAAGTGGTCGAATAGCTGTTGAAATCGTTCGACAACAACCGAGGTAAGTCTTCGAGTAATGGAACTTAGTTTATGATTTGTTTAAGTCATGACAAATAAGCATAACAAAGAAACGGTGATATAATGAATCTACTTGAGTTACATATATTGAGGTAATTAGTTTATACTTATGACGGGCATCCGAATGCGAATAGAGGTCATGTTATGAAGCAAGTCAAAATCATGCTCTTTGTATGTGGCTATTGAGTCGAAATTGGTAAGGTTTGATAAATGTCTTGTGTTTGAGCTTTAGTAATAAAAATGAAATAAGGATGTGTCATGATTTATTGATATATGTGCATGATTATTCGAATGATATCCGGGCTAAGTCCCGAAGGCATTTGTGGGAGTTGCTATATCCGGGCTAAGTCCCGAAGGCTTTTGTGCTAGTGACTATATCCGGGCTAAGTCCCGAAGGCATTTGTGCTATTGACTATATCTGGGCTAAGTCCCGAAGGCATTTGTGCGAGTTGCTATATCCGGGCCAAGACCCGAAGGCATTTGTGCTAGTTGTTATATCCGGCTAAATCCCGAAGATGCTTGGGTTTGGAAGTGAGCGATTTTGCAGTAATAGTTTCAATTAATACGCTCATAAATCCAAACGATAAGGTCTGTTTCGTATATGCATCGGAAAAGTCAATTCATTTTAAATAGTATCCGTTCAATTGATTAACGAATTTTTGGCCTTTAGTTAGGTTGATACCTTGTGTATGAATATATAGATTGAAGCGTGAAGTAAGTATGATTATGAGAATGTGCATATATGAAGTTATTCATTTAGCCATATGAATGTTATACCTTAGCCGAACTAATTTCATTATTCAAAACTTACTAACCATTAAATGCTTATTCCGTTTCTGTGATTCTTTGTTTTATAGATTTTGGTTCGTCAGCTATCAGACTCGGGAGTGTCAAAGTCGAAGTCATCCACACTATCAAAGCCCTTTTGGTACTCTTTTAGTTGAACTCTGAAAATGGCATGTATAGGATTGCCCTTTTGTTGTTAGTCAAGTACCTTCGGTAATGTATATATTTGGATAGCCATGCGAAAATGGCTTATATATGTTTTGACCATAGCGTTATAATCATTTTGTATGTTGTTCATTGAGTGGTATGGAAATGTTGGTAACGATTAGCCATTGGAATGGTTAATCACGATCATTTTGGTGCTATGTATGACAAAACTCTAGTTGATCCATGGAAAATCATGAAATAGGTATGGTCTACCTTAAAAACAGATGCTGACAGCAGCAGTGATGTGAATTTGAAACAAATCACTAAAGATAGTAGGAATGGAATTAAATAGAGAATAAATTATGTAATCGAACCTTGATGAGTCTATTTTCATATGGAAGAAACGAAACGATCATATGAGCCGTATTTTAAGGGATGTTTAAGTTTTCGTGAAACAGGGCCAGAGCGATTTCTGGATCCCCTGTTCTGACTTTGGAAATTCACTATAAATTAACCAGATATAATTATAAGTCATTCCCTATATGTACAGATTCCTTTTCAAGTCTAGTTTCTTTAGAAACAAACGACATAAGTATTGAAGGCCTGTACAGGAAGATATCTAAGTCGTAATACATGAAGGTCAGAGTAGTGAAACCCTGTAACAGGGGAGACTTTAACTAATAAACTGTACTAATTGGCTTGACAAAAAATTCTAGAAAAAAACTTGTAGATGGATATGTGAGTCTAGTTTCAGGGAAAATTTACAGAATCAGTTTTTGAGTTTTCGAACTCGAGATATGATTTTTAAGGTGACAGTGATGCAGTTAGTCAGCTTGCCTGGAAATGGTAAAATGAACTGTATAAATAAGTGAATTAAGTCCGTTACCACCTCGTGTCCGACTTCGGCAACAGTCTCGGGTACGGGGTGTTACAATTTTATTGGTATCAGAGCTAGGTTTAGTCGATTCTAGGACTACCGTAATACGTTTGGGTCTAGCTATACATGCCATTATGTGTCTATTTGATAGTGTGGTGATTTCTGACAGTTAAAAATGTGTTTGTTTATAGTAATGGATCCCGATCCCAACCGAGCGGTAGCTGATGATGTTGAGAGTTTAGCGCCTACTCCCGCGCAAGGGACAGCGCCGGTGGACTCTCAACCTATTGCTAGTAATCAGAATGATGAAGCTAGACAAGCTTTTTATAGCGTAATGAATGACTGGTTCAATCAGTACATTCGAACTAATACGCTGTTCCACAACCTCCATTCCCGACTAATACAACCCCCGCACCTACAATACCTCCGGTAACTGACCAAATAAGGTCAAATAAGCCCCAGTTGATAGAATCCGAAAACAAAGGGCTACTGAATTTAAAGCTACGGATAGCGATGATGCCGAGCAAGCTGAATTTTGGTTGGACAACACTATTCGGTACTCGATGAGCTATCTTGCACACCCGATGAGTGCCTAAAGTGTACTATCTCCTTGCTACGTGATTCTGCCTACTATTGGTGGAATACGTTGATTTCTGTTGTGCCTAGAGAGTAAGTAACTTGGGAGTTTTTCCAAACCGAGTTTCAAAAAAAGTGTATCAGTCAGAGATTCATTGATCAAAAGCGGAAGGAATTTCTTGAACTTAAACAAGGTTCCATGTCGTTTACTGATTATGAACAAAAGTTTGTAAGACTTAGCCGGTACGCTCGAGAATGCATTTCTTCAGAAGCTGTGATGTGTAAACGTTTTGAGGATGGACTGAACAATGATATAAAGCTGTATGTTGGCATTTTAGAAATCCGAGAACTTGTGGTACTTGTCGAGCGAGCTTGCAAAGCCGAGGAGCTCAGTAAGGAGAAAAGAAAAGCTGATATGGGAGCAAAGGAGTTTCGTAAGAGATCTTCGGGAAAGCCCTTTCAACAATCATCGAAGAAATTTAGAGATGATTTAGGCCGATCTAGAGACACTTCGGGCTTTTCTAGACGAGATCGTGATCGACCCCCTGTGGGTACACGAGTCACTTCGGTCGCCAGTGTTGGAAATGAATGTCGAGACAGAACAGAGTGCCTGTATTGTGGTAAATGGCATTCGGGGAGTTGTAGATTCCATGACCGCTCCTGTTACAAGTGCGGATCAATTGACCACTTTATTAAAGATTGCCCGAGATTGTCTGAACAGAATGTAAATCAAAGTGGGAAACCGGGTGCTACCACTGCTCGAGGTAGACTATCTAGAAACACGGGAAATCCTAGTGGTGGTCAGAGAAGATCTAGAGACGCTACAACCAGATCTGAGGCTCGTGCTCCTACTAGGGCTTATGCTATACGCGCACGCGAGGATGCTTCCTCGCCAAATGTTATTACCGGTACTTTTACTCTCTTTGATACTAACGTGATTGCTATGATTGACCCTGGTTCTACTCATTCTTATATATGTGAAACCTTAGCATCCAGTAAGACTTTACTTGTTGAGTCTACTGAGTTTGTAATTCGAGTGTCGAATCCCTTGGGTCGTTATGTACTTGTTGACAAAGTGTGTAAGAAATGTCCCCTATTAATCCGAGGTTCCTATTTTCCGGCCGATTTGATGCTTTTACCGTTTGATGAATTTGATGTTATCCTCGGTATGGATTAGTTGACCGTACATGATGCAATTGTAAATTGCTAAGGAAAAACCATTGATTTGAGGTGTGTAAATAACGAGATAATCCGAGTTGAGTCTACTGACTTGAATGGGTTGCCAGCTGTAATATCATCGATGTTGGCTCAGAAATATGTAAGAAAGGGGTGTGAAGCATACCTTGCGTATGTACTTGATGACAAAGAGTTAGAAAAGAAACCTGAATCTGTGCCGGTGGTTTGTGAATACCCAGATGTTTTTCCCGAAGAATTATCGGGTTTACCACCTGTTCGGGAGGTAGAGTTTGGTATTGAGCTTGTACCTGGGACTACATCGATTTCGATAGCTTTGTATCGTATGGCACCAACCGAGTTAAAAGAGATGAAAGCTCAGTTGCAAGAGTTGACGGATAGAGGTTTCGCTCCACCAAGTTTCTCACCTTGGGGTGCACCAGTATTGTTTGTGAAAAAGAAGGACGGAACCATGAGGTTTTGCATCGACTATCGTCAGCTGAATAAAGTGACAATAAAGAATAAATATTCGTTACCGCGTATTGATGATTTGTTTGATAAACTAAAGGGAGCCTCGGTGTTTTCAAATATAGATTTGAGATCGGGTTATTATCAGTTGCGAATTCGAGATTCGGACATACCCAAAACGGCTTTCAGAACTAGATACGGTCACTACGAATTCTTAGTGATGCCGTTTGGGCTCACTAATGCCCCCGCGGTATTTATGGATATGATGAATTGGATCTTCAGACCGTATTTAGATCGGTTTGTAGTTGTGTTTATCGATGATATTTTGGTCTATTCGAGAAATGAAACCGATCATGCTGAACACCTGGGATTAGTGTTGCAAATTTTACGGGATAAGCAGTTGTATGCTAAGTTCAGTAAGTGTGAGTTCGGGTTAAGAGAGGTTAGCTTCTTGGGACATGTGGTATCTGCATCGGGTATTCGAGTTAATCTGAGCAAAATCTCAGCCATACTTAACTGGAAGCCTCCGAGAAATATTACTGAAGTTCGGAGCTTTTTGGGATTTGCCGGTTACTACAGACGCTTTGTAAAGGGTTTCTCGATGATAGCCACACCAATAACGAAACTACTTCAGAAAGATGTTAAGTTCGAATGGACGGAAAAATGTCAGAAAAGTTTCGATCAACTGAAAACTTATTTGACTGAAGCTCCAATTCTAGTATAGCCCGAATCAGGCAAAGAGTTTGTCATTTATAGTGACGCATCCCTACTTGGGTTGGGTTGCGTATTGATGCAAGAAGGTCGAGTTGTGGCCTATGCATCGAGACAATTGAAGCCACATGAGAAAAATTATCCGACCCATGATCTCGAACTAGCTGCCATCGTGTTCGCTTTGAAAATATGGCGACATTACTTATTTGGTGAGAAGTGCCATGTATATTCGGATCACAAAAGTATTAAATATTTGATGACTCAAAGGGACTTGAATCTGCGACAAAGACGTTGGCTCGAGTTGTTAAAAGATTATGAGCTTGTCATTGACTATCACCCGGGAAAGGCTAATGTGGTTGCGGATGCTTTAAGTCGTAAATCACTATTTGTTGTACGAGGGATGAATGTACACTTGTCTGTTCTATCCGACAATGTGTTAGTAGCAGAATTAAAGGCCAAACCATTGTTGATTCATCAAATTCGTGAAGCTCAGAAAGTTGATGATGAATTGGTCGCAAGACGGGCTGAATGTGTTTCGAATATGGAATCAGATTTTCAAATTGATGATGACGATTGTTTGAGGTTCAGAAGTCGTTTGTGTGTTCCAAGAAATTCAGAACTTATTTTGATGATTCTGAACGAAGCTCATTGTAGCCGAATGTCAATTCACCCGGGGAGTAGGAAAATGTACAATGATCTGAGACGTCAGTTTTGGTGGCATGGTATGAAACGAGACATTTCTGATTTTGTTTCGAAGTGTTTAATATGTCAGCAAGTGAAGGCGGAACATCAAGTGCCTACGAGTTTACTTCAGCCGATCATGATACCTGAATGGAAATGGGATCGAGTCACGATGGATTTTGTATATGGGTTGCCAGTATCGGTAAGTAAGAAAGATGCGATTTGGGTTGTTGTTGATAGACTGACTAAGTCGGCTCACTTTATCCCCGTACGTACGGATTTTTCATTGGATAAACTAGCTGAATTGTATGTTTCTCAGATTGTGAGATTACACGGGGTACCTATTTCTATTGTGTCGGATAGAGATCCGAGATTCACCTCGCGATTTTGGAAGAAATTACAAGAAGCTTTGGGTACCAAGCTGCATTTTAGCACTGCTTTTCATCCCCAAACCGATGGTCAATCCGAGCGGATAATTCAGATACTCGAGGATATGTTGAGATGTTGCATCCTTGAGTTTAGTGGTTCATGGGAACGGTATTTACCTTTGATTGAATTCGCTTACAACAATAGTTTTCAATCAAGTATTAAGATGGCACCTTACGAGGCTTTGTATGGTCGTAAATGACGTACACCATTGTTTTGGACGGAGCTCTGTGAAAGTAAAATTTTCGGAGTTGATTTGATCAAAGATGCTGAGCAGAAAGTAAAAATAATTCGTGAAAGTCTGAAGGCAGCATCCGATCGTCAGAAGTCGTACGCGGATTTAAAACGAAGAGATATTGAGTATCAGGTGGGAGGCAAAGTGTTTCTTAAAGTTTCACCTTGGAAAAAGATACTCAGATTTGGCCGTAAGGGCAAACTGAGTCTGAGGTTCATAGGGCTGTATGAAATATCCGAACGAGTTGGTCTAGTGGCATATAGATTGATTTTACCCCCTGATCTCGAAAAGATTCACAACGTTTTTCATGTTTCGATGCTTCGACGTTACAGATCCGATCCTTCGCACGTAATAAACCCCTCCGAGGTTGAAATTCAAGCCGATATGAGTTATGAAGAATAACCAATTCGTATCCTAGCTCGTGAAGTGAAAGAGTTGCGAAACAAAAGGGTTCCGTTAGTAAAGGTGTTATGGCTCAAACACGGGATCGAAGAAGCTACTTGGAAAACCGAGAACTCTATGAAAGAACAATACCTAAACCTATTTACCGGTAAGATTTTTGGGGACGAAAATTTCTTAAGTGGGGGAGAGTTGTGACAGCCCTAAATTGACCCTAGTCGAAAAGTGGTTTCGGGACCACGAAACCGAGTCTTATAAATGATTAAAAGTTATATTCTGTGTTTATGATGTGAGTAAATGCATGTGTGAAAGTTTCATGCATTAATTTGATCATTTTTATGTGGATTTATTAAAATGGACTTATATGAAACATTGTTGGAAAGTGAGAGGTTAATCTTACAATGGTCTATTAGTACATGCATTGAAAAGAGTGGTTTTGCATGTCAATTTACCCATAATGAACATAGTGGCCGGCCAAGAAAAGATAATGCTCCACCAATTCATATTTAAAATAATTTTGTATTAACAAATGAATTAATAATTGTAATAAAATGAATTAAATAAAAGAGAAGAAAGAGGATGGTGTTCATCTTCTTCTCCTACCTCTCTCAAGCCGAAACAAAGAGGAAAAATAAGGGAAAACTTACGTAGAGCAATTCGGCATTCATCTTTAGCTATTAGGAGGTAAGCTTTGAATTTGTTGATTTGGCTTTATATTATGCTAAGTTAATTTGTGAATGCACTCTTGGTAATGTCAAGAAAGTTGAGATTTCCTATGGTGATTTGAGCAAGATGCCGAATGATTAAGTGTTGGAATTAGGGGCTATTTTCATGTTGTAGGGAACAATGGGGCAATGACTAGAATGGGGTAAAGATTTTTGGATGAGTAGCTTAGAGACACCTTGTACAATCGGTCAAAAATTGAGTCTATTTAGAATGTTAATTTCTTCCTCTATGATTATTTTTCCTTGCATGTTAAATGGTTCTTGATAAGGCCGAATAAGTTATGAAAGTTTTTATAAATGTATGAAGTTCAAGGTGCAAAAATTTTAGTCTTAATGTTATGAATAATTCGGTTGAAATAAGGAGAATGGGAGTTGTCATTTAGGTTAAGATCAAAGAAATTAATCTTGTTAAAACTTTAACCTAATAATGCCCATATGTGTGATAGCCGAACATAGACTTTGTTGAAAGTCTTGGTCAAAGGCCGGTTAAGTGTTTTGAATGGATAAGCTAGGTGTTTGATCTTTTTTTTGGTTCGGCATAGTACATGATATTTTGCTAGTGAGGTTTTGAATAATTTAATTAATGTTAGATATATGAAAAAATTCTTATGTTCGGTTTTGGACGATATATATGTATGTACAAATAACCTATTTAGCTATGGATATCTAAGGTGTTAAATAATAAAACTCTTGATGACTTGGGTTATATAGCATTCGGCCAAAGACTATATGGGCTTGCTAATTCGGTTTAAGTGAAGAAACTATGATAGAGAGATATGACTAAATTGTGGACTTTGACAATTTAAATGATGCATTTGACTTGTCTACCGACTTAGGATGATATGTGTTTCTATATGAAGTTAGATGGTGTTGATGAAATTCGATAATGCATGATGTTTAAATAGTATTGAACAAGGTCATTGTACTTAAATTGTATGACATACATGTATTGAATGGAATTGCCCAAGTGAAAAATAATTAAATAAATTTATTTGTTTAAATTTAAGCTCAAGAGCAAAGGGGAACTAAATCTGATAAAGGAAAGGAAAAAGTGGTCGAATAGCTGTTGAAATCGTTCGACAACAACCGAGGTAAGTCTTCGAGTAATGGAACTTAGTTTATGATTTGTTTAAGTCATGACATATAAGCATAACAAATAAACGGTGATATAATGAATCTACTTGAGTTACATATATTGAGGTAATTAGTTTATACTTATGACGGGCATCCGAATACGAATAGAGGTCATGTTATGAAGCAAGTCAAAATCATGCTCTTTGTATGTGGCTATTGAGCCGAAATTGGTAAGGTTTGATAAATGTCTTGTGTTTGAGCTTTAGTAATAAAAATGAAATAAGGATGTGTCATGATTTATTGATATATGTGCATGATTATTCGAATGATATCCGGGCTAAGTCTCGAAGGCATTTGTGCGAGTTGCTACATCCGGGCTAAGTCCCGAAGGCTTTTGTGCTAGTGACTATATCCGGGCTAAGTCCCGAAGACATTTGTGCTATTGACTATATCTGGGCTAAGTCCCGAAGGCATTTGTGCGAGTTGCTATATCCGGGCCAAGACCCGAAGGCATTTGTGCTAGTTGTTATATCCGGCTAAATCCCGAAGATGCTTGGGTTTGGAAGTGAGCGATTTTGCTGTAATAGTTTCAATTAATACGCTCATAAATCCAAACGATAAGGTCTGTTTCGTATATGCATCGGAAAAGTCAATTCGTTTTAAATAGTATCCGTTCAATTGATTAACGAATTTTTGGCCTTTAGTTAGGTTGATACCTTGTGTATGAATATATAGATTGAAGCGCGAAGTAAGTATGATTATGAGAATGTGCATATATGAAGTTATTCATTTAGCCATATGAATGTTATACCTTAGCCGAACTAATTTCATTATTCAAAACTTACTAACCATTAAATGCTTATTCCGTTTCTGTGATTCTTTGTTTTATAGATTTTGATTCGTCAGCTATCAGACTCGGGAGTGTCAAAGTTGAAGTCATCCACACTATCAAAGCCCTTTTGGTACTCTTTTAGTTGAACTCTGAAATGGCATGTATAGGACTGCCCTTTTGTTGTTAGTCAAGTACCTTCGGTAATGTATATATTTGGATAGCCATGCGAAAATGGCTTATATATGTTTTGACCATAGCGTTATAATCATTTTGTATGTTGTTCATTGAGTGGTATGGAAATGTTGGTAACGATTAGCCATTGGAATGGTTAATCACGATCATTTTGGTGCTATGTATGACAAAACTCTAGTTGATCCATGGAAAATCATGAAATAGGTATAGGCTACCTTAAAAACAGATGCTGACAGCAGCAGTGATGTGAGTTTGAAACAAATCACTAAATATAGTAGGAATGGAATTAAATAGCGAATAAATAAAGTAATCGAACCTTGATGAGTCTATTTTTATATGGAAGAAACGAAATGATCATATGAGCTGTATTTTAAGGGATGCTTAAGTTTTCGTGAAATAGGGCCAGAGCGATTTCTGGATCCCCTGTTCTGACTTTGGAAATTCACTATAAATTAACCAGAGATAACTATAAGTCATTCCCTATATGTAAAGATTCCTTTTCGAGTCTAGTTTCTTTAGAAACAAACGGCATAAGTATTGAAGCCCTGTACAGGAAGATATCTAAGTCGTAATACATGAAGGTCAGAGTAGTCGAACCCTGTAACAGGGGAGACTTTAACTAATAAACTGTACTAATTGGCTTGACAAAAAATTCTAGAAAAAAACTTGTAGATGGATATATGAGTCTAGTTTCAGGGAAAATTTACAGAATTAGTTTTCGAGTTTTGGAACTCGAGATATGATTTTTAAGGTGACAGTGATGCAGTTAGTCAGCTTGCCTGGAAATGGTAAAATGAACTGTATAAATAAGTGAATTAAGTCCATTACCACCTCGTGTCCGACTTCGGCAACGGTCTCGGGTACGGTGTAACACCCCGAACCCGAGATCGTCGCCGGAGTCGAACACGAGGTGTTAACAGACTTCAAACCACTTATTTGACATTTCCCAGACAAGCTGCCAATCTGCATACTAGTCGCTTTAAAAATCATATCTTCAGGTCTGAAACTCAAAATCTAGTTCCGTAAATTTTCCCTAGAACTAGACTCATATACCTATATGGTAGAATTTTTGTAGAATTTTTGGTCAGGCCAATTAGTACAGTTTATTAGTCAAAATCTCCCATGTTACAGGGATCGACTACACTGACCTTTGCGCATTACGACTTGGATATCTCCCTGCACAGAGCTTCAATACCGATGCCGTTTGTTTCTATAGAAACTAGACTCATAGAGGAATCTGTACATATATGGAATGACTCCTAATTATCTCTGTTTAATTTATAATTAATTTCCAAAGTCGGAACAGGGAATCCAGAAACTGTTCTCGCTCTGTCTCACGAGAACCTGAATATCTCTTAACATACTGTCCATATGATCATTTCGTTACTTCTATATGAAAATAGACTCATCAAGCTTCGATTACATAATTTATTCATTAATTAATTCTACTCCTACTATTTTTAGTGATTTTTCAATCTCACGTTACTGCTGCTGCCAGCATCTGTTACGAAAGCAACTATGCCTATTTCGTGATTTCTCCTTGATCTAACTAGTAATTCATCATACATATCACCAATTATGATCATGACTAGCCATGCCAAAGGCTAATCATTGTCAAACATCTCCCTACTACACTATTGCCATATCATGAATTTTAACATCAAAAATAATCAACCATGACATATGGCATAAAAAGGTCGAATTATCAAGATTTACGACCTAACGTTATGAAACCAAACCCAACCGAACATTTATGCCATTTTCGCATGGCTAAAAGTTTACATACCAAAGTTCAAACACAACATAATAGCCTATACATGCCGAAATGTTCTCCTAAGCCGACTAAGAAGAAAGTACCAAAACTTTCTAGCCGGTGTGATGACTCCAATGACGGCCCGACCACGCAAAAAGAGACGAGTCCAAGAAACCTAAAATAGGTGACAAGGAAACACCGAGTGAGTATATAACTCAGTAAGTCATAAGCAATGCACTACCATCCATTAATAACATTATCACAAGAGGAAGCAAAATGGAACGAGGCTAGTTACTCCATCCATACCGAACCATACCATAGTTCCTCAAACCTATCGGTTCAATCTCATACCAAGTCATGCATTCACATTCCATATACTAATCAATAGGATATTCGAGGCATTTTCATACATCATTTTATTTTCGTTACAATCATACAACTAAACGACCTTTCACCTATTCCACGATAAATCTTATGTACGTGACTTCAATTATAATTGTCACATAGGTTCAAACTTACCAAGCTCAACTTCAAATATAAACATAACGCCTATTAGTCACGAACTCAAGGTACTTACCCGATCCGCTGTCCGTGATCGACTGAATAATATTGCACACTTAGTGTTCATAATGATTCAAAAGTATATATTAAGTCCGCACACTCAGTGCTATATAATCAACTCGCACACTTAGTGCTATATAATCAAACTCGCACACTTAGTGCTACATAATCAAGCTCGCACACTTAGTGCTACATAATCAAACTCGCACACTTAGTGCTGTACAATTTAAACCCGCACACTTAGCGCCAATCTTATGATCATAAATGTTTATACCCGCACTCTTAGTGCCGAGATCAACAACTCAATACATCTCACCTCTTTTCTCTTCATCCAACACTTTCATCACCACATATATACATGTATATATATATTTATCATTCCATTCAGCATCATTACATAGACATTATGATCATTTAAATTAATACAAACTATATGCTTAATGACTTACTTTGTGTTGGGTAGGACGGTTCCAACTCGGCTACTCGATGATCTTTTCTTTTCCTTTGCTTGATTCTCCTCCTTTAACTCCTTGAGCTTAATCAATAAATCAACTAGTTTAACCATCTTGCTAAACATTCATAATTCAATTACACATGCATATGTATGTTTGTATATTCGGCAACCATCCTCACTAATTACCCATTTAGTCGATTATACACATAATTAAAGGTAACATCACGAATGGGTATATTTATGTATATATACATATATATGTATATATACATACTTCGGAATGGGCATCACAATTAGATTTAACACCACCTTCATACTCAATTAGATGGCTGAATGCATGTATATATGCACAAGGTCAACTATAACATCATTTAAACACCTAATTTCATCTCATGAACACTCGACCCATTTTTACCCCATATGGCCGAATGTGTAAGATTACATTCAACACCACCGATGTACTTAGTTAGGTGGCCAAATATACCAAGTTAGACTTGACATTATACGTCACAAGAACTCTAATTTAATTTGTCAATTGCTTGGCCAAGAACTCACAAGTGCCTTATCTACAACCTATTCGGCCTTACTACTTAAACTTAGCCTTTCATACACTTATCTCTATTATTTTAGAAGGCCGAATCCTTATGTGTTCCAACATCTAGCTTACTCAATTCAACACATCAAAACGACATTTAGGCCGATTTTGCTAGCACACAAGCCTTTGACCGAATGTCCTTGACCTCTAGTCACCTAAATTTTTATTCTTTAAAACTCATCCAACTCATATTTTTCATTGACAACCTCCTTAACTTCAATTTATTCACATCTTTAATCATGCTACATTCGACCATTATTTAACAATAATTCATGTATCCTTTTTATTAAACACTCAAAATCAACCATCTTCATACCTCATCACCATAGACATCAAAATACCAACCAAGAATGTAACATTCATGGCCAATATCATCTCCATCAATTAACAAAATTTGAACCATGGCTAGGTAGATTTCAAACTTACAACTTAAAATATACATGAATCTCGAAGAATAATATCAACATACCTCAATCTAGTTACATGCATGGCCAAACTTCTTAGAAACTTTTCCCCTAGGCACCGAATATTCAAGAGCTTCTTAATCAACTTGAAGATGACCAAATGACTTAACTTCACTTTCTTCTTTTTCTTTCTTTAGGTACGGCAATTGTGATAAGGAAAAGGATGAACACTCCTTCTTCCTCCCTTATTTTATTCATCCTTTTTTCTTTTTAATTCCCTTCTTTTATTTATTCTAATTTACTTACCAATATTAAATAAGAAACAACATAAACTTGGAGGAATGGAACCATGCTTGGCCGGCCACTTATCAAGAATTGGGCACTTTGACATGCAAACCCAAACTTTCCTATTTTAATACTATTTGGTCCTTACTTATTTACCTATCATAATTTTCTAAGTCTCTCAACTAGATCCTTTCAAGCAAAATTCACATTCCTAATACAAAATTAAAACATCAAATTTTTATACAAGTACTATCACCATATAAGATATGCAAATAAAATTTTAACTAAATTTTATGACTCGGTTTTGTGGTCCTGAAACCACTTCCCGACTAGGGTCAATTTTGGGCTGTCACAACTCTCCCCCACTCAAGAAATTTTCGTCCCGAAAATCTTACCGGTAAATAGGTTTGGGTATCGTTCTTTCATCGAGCTCTCGGTTTCCCAAGTAGCTTCCTCGATCCCGTGTTTGAGCCATAACACCTTTACTAACGGAACCCTTTTGTTTCGCAACCCCTTCACTTCATGAGCTAGGATACGCATCGGCTCTTCTTCATAACTCATATCGGTTTGAATTTCAACCTCCGACGGACTAATTATGTGCGAAGGATCAGATCTATAGCGTCGAAGCATCGAAACATGAAAGACGTCGTGAATCTTTTCAAGTTCAGGGGGTAAAATCAATCGATAGCAACTGGACCGACTCGTTCGGATATTTCGTATGGCCCAATGAATCTCGGACTCAACTTGCCCTTTCGGCCAAATCTGAGTACCTTTTTCAAGGTGCAACTTTAAGAAACACTTTATCTCCCACCTGATATTCAATGTCTTTTCGTTTCAAATCCGCATACGATTTCTGACGATCCGTGGCTGCCTTTTGACTTTCACGGATTACCCTTACTTTCTGTTCGACATCTTTAATCAAATCGACTCCGAAAATTTTACTTTCACCGAGCTCGGTCCAAAACAATGGTGTACGACATTTACGACAGTACAAAGCCTCGTAAGGTGCCATCTTAATACTTGATTGAAAACTATTGTTGTAAGCGAATTCAATCAAAGGTAAATACCGTTCCCATGAACCACTAAACTCGAGGATGCAACATCTCAACATATCCTCAAGTATCTGAATTATCCGCTCGGATTGACCATCGGTTTGTGGATGAAAAGCGGTGCTAAAATGCAGCTTGGTACCCAAAGCTTCTTGCAATTTCTTCCAAATCGCGAGGTGAATCTCGGATCTCTATCCGACACGATAGAAATAGGTACTCCATGTAATCTCACAATCTGAGAAACATACAATTCGGCTAGTTTATCCAATGAAAGATCTGTACGCACGGGGATAAAGTGAGCCGACTTAGTCAGTCTATCAACAACAACCCAAATCGCATCCTTCTTACTTGCTGACAATGGCAGTCCGGACACAAAGTCCATTGTGACTCGATCCCATTTCCACTCGGGTATCATGATCGGCTGAAGTAATCCTGAAGGCACTTGATGTTCCGCTTTCACTTGTTGACATATTAAACATCTGAAACAAAGTCGGAGATGTCCCGTTTCATACCATGCCACCAAAACTGACGTTTCAAATCGTTGTACATTTTCGTACTCCCCGGGTGAATTGACATTCGGCTACAATGAGCTTCGTTCAGAATCATCGAGATGAGTTCTGAATTTCTTGGAACACACAACCGACTTCTGAACCTCAAACAATCGTCATCATCAATTTGAAATTCGGATTCCATATTCGGAATACATTCAGCCCGTTTTGCAACCAATTCATCGTCGACTTTCTGAGCTTCACGAATTTGATGAATCAATGACGGTTTGGCCTCTAATTCAGCTACTAACACATTGTCGGGTAGAACAGACAAGTGCACATTCATCGCTCGTAAAGCAAACAGCGATTTCCGGCTTAAGGCGTCCGCAACCACATTAGCCTTTCCCGGGTGGTAATCAATGACAAGCTCGTAATCTTTCAACAACTCAAGCCAACGTCTTTGTCGCAGATTTAAGTCTCTTTGAGTCATCAAATATTTGAGACTTTTGTGATCCGAAAATACATGGCACTTTTCGCCAAACAAATAATGTCGCCATATTTTCAAAGCAAATACGATGGCGGCTAGCTCGAGATCATGGGTTGGATAATTTCTCTCGTGTGGCTTCAATTGTCTCGACGCATAGGCCACAACTCGACCTTCTTGCATCAATACGCAACCCAACCCGAGTAGGGATGCGTCACTATAAATGACAAACTCTTTGCCTGATTCGGGTTGCACTAAAATTGGAGCTTCAGTAAAATGAGTTTTCAGTTGATCGAAGCTTTTCTGACATTTCTCCGTCCATTCGAACTTAACATCCTTTTGAAGTAGCTTCGTCATTGGTGTGGCTATCATCGAGAAACCTTTTACAAATCGTCGGTAATAACCGGCGAGCCCCAGGAAGCTCCGAACTTCGGTAATATTTCTTGGAGGCTTCCAGTTAAGTATGGCTGAAATTTTGCTCGGGTCAACTCGAATACCCGATGCGGATACCACATGACCAAGAAGCTAACCTCTCTTAACCAGAACTCACACTTACTGAACTTAGCATATAACTTCTTATCCCGCAAAATTTGCAACACTAATCTCAGGTGCTCAGCATGTTCGGTCTCATCTCCTGAATAGACTAAGATGTCATCAATGAACACAACTACGAACCGGTCCAAATACTGTCTGCAGATCCGATTCATCAAATCCATAAATACCGCAGGGGCATTAGTGAGCCCAAACGGCATCACTAAGAACTCGTAGTGACCGTACCTCGTTCTGAAAGCAGTTTTAGGTACGTCCGAATCTCGAATCCGCAACTGATAATAACCCGATCTCAAATCTATCTTTGAAAACACTGAGGCTCCTTTAGTTGATCAAACAAATCATCAATACGCGGTAATGGATATTTATTCTTTATTGTCACTTTATTCAGTTGACGATAGTCAATGCACAACCTCATGGTTCCGTCCTTCTTTTTCACGAACAATACTGGTGCACCCCAAGGTGAGAAACTTGGTCGAGCGAAACCTCTATCCGTCAACTCTTGCAATTGAGCTTTCAATTCCTTTAACTCGGTTAGTGCCATACGATACGGAGCTATCGAAATTGGCGTAGTTCCAGGTACAAGCTCAATACCAAACTCTATCTCCCGAACAGGTGGCAAACCCGGTAACTCTTCAGGAAAAACATCCGGGTATTCACAAACCACCGGCACAGATTCGGGTTTCTTTTCTAATTCTTTGTCATCAAGTACATACGCAAGGTATGCTTCGCACCCTTTTCTTACATATTTCTGGGCCAACATTGCTGATATTACAGCTGGCAACCCCCTTAAGTCCGTAGACTCAACTCGGATTATCTCGTTATTTGCGCACCTCAAATCAATAGTCTTGCTTTTGCAATTCACAACCGCATCATGCGCGGTCAACCAATCCAAACCAAGAATAACATCAAATTCGTCAAACGGCAAAAGCATCAAATCGGCCGGAAAACAGGATTCTCGATTATTAGAGGGCATCTCTTACACACTTTATCAACAAGTACACATTGACCCAAAGGGTTTGACACTCGAATTACGAACTCAGTAGACTCAACAGGTAGAGTCTTACTGGATGCTAAGGTTTCGCATACATAGATGAGTAGAGCCAGGGTCAATCAATGCAATCACATTAGTATCAAAGAGAGTGAAGGTACCAGTGATGACGTCGGGGGAGGATGCCTCCTCTCGTGCGCGAATGGCATATGCTCTAGCAGGAGTACAGTTCTGGCTCGAACAGCCGTATCAGAGGCCCCTCTCTGACTACCACCCCTACCTCCTAAAATTCTCGGTGGTCTACCTCTAGTTGTCACTCCACTAGGTCTTCCACCTTGAATCTTATTCTTCTCATCAAGCTCCGTGCAATCTCTAATGAAGTGGTCCTTCGAACCGCATCCTAACAGGCCCTGTTAGTAGACTTACCCCAACATTCACCTAGGTGTCGTCTCCCGCATTGGGGACATTCAGGTTTCTCTTGACGATTATTGCCCACACTAGCTACCGAAGTAGCTCGGGAGTCCGTCGATGGTCGTGCTCTGATGGAAATTCCCGCAGTCGTCCTCGACTTATTAGTGTCCTCCCTGAACTTCTTTACAGCTGAGAACGGAGCTTTACCCGTCGATCTTTTACGATAGTCTCTAGCTTCAATTCAGCCTTCTTCTCTCCTTTCCAAGTTCTTCGCCTTGCAGGCTCGTTCGACTAGTGTTACGAATTCTTTTATCTCCAAAATACCCACTAGTAGCTTTAAATTTTCATTCAATCCTTCTTCGAATCTTTTGCACATAGCAACCTCATCAGCTACACACTCCCGGGCATACCTACTGAGTCTTACGAATTCATGTTCGTATTCAGATCTGTCATACGGCCTTGCTTGAGTTCCAAGAATTCCTTACGTTTTGATCAATGAACCGTTGACTAATATATTTCTTTCGAAATTCCGTCTGAAAGAAGTCCCAAGTTACTCGTTCGTTTGGGACTATGGAAATCAGGGTCCTCCACCAATAGTAGGCTGAGTCCCGCAACAAGGAATAGCACACTTTAGACATTCATCAGGCGTGCATGACATTCATCAAACACCCGAATGGTGTTATCAAGCCAGAACTCGGCCTTTTCAGCATCATCAGTAACTATGGCCCTGAACTCCTCGGCCCCGCGCTTCCTAATCAAGTCTACAGGTGGCTTACTCAGCCTCACAGGATCAGTGACTGATGGCATTACGGGCTCTTGGGGTGGATTATTCAAATTCGGGAATTGTTGGACGGCCGGATTGGTTCGGGCATATGCGCGACCCACTCATTCATCATGGTAAAGAAGGCTTGTTTAGCCCCTCACCTTGATTATTCGCAGATGACTGAGGTTCAACAGGCGGTGTCCCTTGTGCAGGAGCAGCCGCTACACTTTCAATGTCATCCGCCAAGGTTCTCTCTACACCGGGATCCATTTACTAATCAAAACATAAATTTTAACCGTCAGAAGTCATCACACATTTAAACATTAACATTCGCATGTATAGCTAGACTCATACGTGCTATGGTAGTCCTAGAACCGACTAAACCATAGCTCTGATACCAATTAAATTGTAACACCCCGAACCCGAGACCGTCGCCGGAGTCGAACACGAGGTGTTAACAGACTTCAAACCACTTATTTGACATTTCCTAGACAAGCTGCCAATCTGCTACTAGTGCTTTAAAAATCATATCTTGAGTTCTGAAACTCAAATCCAGTTCCGTAAATTTTCCTGGAACTAGACTCATATACTATATGGTAGAATTTTGTAGAATTTTTGTGGGCCAATTAGTACAGTTTATTAGTCAAATTCTCCCATGTTACAGGGATCGACTACACTGACTTTGCGCATTACGACTTGGATATCTCCCTGCACAGAGCTTCAATACCGATGCCGTTTGTTTCTATAGAAACTAGACTCAGAGAGGAATCTGTACATATATGGCATGACTCCTAATTATCTCTGGTAATTTATAATAATTTCCAAAGTCGGAACAGGGAATCCAGAAACCGTTCTGGCCCTGTCTCACGAGAACCTGAATATCTCTTAACATACTGTCCATATGATCATTTCGTTACTTCTATATGAAAATAGACTCATCAAGCTTCGATTAATAATTTATTCATTAATAATTCCACTCCTACTATTTTTAGTGATTTTTCAATCTCACGTCACTGCTGCTGCCAGCATCTGTTACGAAAGCAACTATGCCTATTTCGTGATTTCTCCTTGATCTAACTAGTAATTCATCATACATATCACCAATTATGATCATGACTAGCCATGCCAAAGGCTAATCATTGTCAAACATCTCCCTACTACACTATTGCCATATCATGAATTTTAACACCAAAAATAATCAACCATGACATATGGCATAAAAAAAGTCGAATTATCAAGACTTACGACCTAACGTTATGAAACCAAACCCAACCGAACATTTATGCATTTTCGCATGGCTAAAAGTTTACATACCAAAGTTCAAACACAACATAATAGCCTATACATGCCGAAATGTTCTCCTAAGCCGACTAAGAAGAAAGTACCAAAACTTGCTAGCCGGTGTGATGACTCCAATGACGGCCCGATCACGCAAAAAGAGACGAGTCCAAGAAACCTAAAATAGGTGACAAGGAAACACCGAGTGAGTATATAACTCAGTAAGTCATAAGCAATGCACTACCATCCATTAATAACATTATCACAAGAGGAAGCAAAATGGAACGAGGCTAGTTACTCCACCCATACCGAACCATACCATGGTTCCTCAAACCTATCGGTTCAACTCATACCAAGTCATGCATTCACATTCCATATACTAATCAATAGGATATTTGAGGCATTTTCATACATCATTTTGTTTCGTTACAATCATACAACTAAACGACCTTTCACCTATTCCACGATAAATCTTATGTACGTGACCTCAATTATAATTGTCACATAGGTTCAAACTTACCAAGCTCAACTTCAAATATAAACATAGCGCCTAGTAGTCACGAACTCAAGGTACTTACCCGATCCGCTGTCCGTGATCAACTCAATAATGTCGCACACTTAGTGCCATATGATTCAAAATATATATTAAGTCCGCACACTCAGTGCTATATAATCAACTCGCACACTTAGTGCTATATAATCAAACTCGCACAATTAGTGCTGAACAATTTAAACCCGCACACTTAGTGCCAATCTCATGATCATAAATGTTTATACCGCACACTTAGTGCCGAGATCAACAACTCAATACATCTCACCTCTTTTCTTTCATTCAACACTTTCATCACCACATGCATACATGTATATAAATTTATCATTCCATCCGGCATAATTACATAGACATTATGTCTATTTAGATCAATACAAAATATATGCTTGATGACTTACTTTGTGTTGGGTAGGACGGTTCCAACTCGGCTACTCGATGATCTTTTCTTTGCCTTTGCTTGATTCTCCTCCTTTAACTCCTTGAGCTTAATCAATAAATCAACTAGTTTAACCATCTTGCTAAACATTCATAATTCAATTACACATGCATATGTATGTTTGTATATTCGGCAACCATCCTCACTAATTACCCATTTAGTCGATTATACACATAATTAAAGGTAACATCACGAATGGGCATACTTATGTATATATACATATATATGTATATATATGTACTTCGGAATGGGCATCACAATTAGATTTAACACCACCTTCATACTCAATTAGATGGACGAATGCATGTATATATGCACAATGTCAACTATAACATCATTTAAACACCTAATTTCATCTCATGAACACTCGACCCATTTTTACCCCATATGGCCGAATGTGTAAGATTACATTCAACACCACCGATGTACTTAGTTAGGTGGCCAAATATACCAAGTTAGACTTGACATTATACGTCACAAGAACTCTAATTTAATTTGTCAATTGCTTGGCCAAGAACTCACAAGTGCCTTATCTACAACCTATTCGGCCTTACTACTTAAACTTAGCCTTTCATACACTTATCTCTATTGTTTTAGAAGGCCGAATCCTTATGTGTTCCAACATCTAGCTTACTCAATTCAACACATCAAAACGACATTTAGGCCGATTTTGCTAGCACACAAGCCTTTGACCGAATGTCCTTGACCTCTAGTCACCTAAATTTTTATTCTTTAAAACTCATCCAACTCATATTTTTCATTGACAACCTCCTTAACTTCAATTTATTCACATCTTTAATCATGCTACATTCGACCATTATTTAACAATAATTCATGTATCCTTTTTATTAAACACTCAAAATCAACCATCTTCATACCTCATCACCAAAGACATCAAAATACCAACCAAGAATGTAACATTCATGGCCGAATATCATCTCCATCAATTAACAAAATTTGAACCATGGCTAGGTAGATTTCAAACTTACAACTTAAAATATACATGAATCTCAAAGAATAATATCAAACATACCTCAATCTAGTTACATGCATGGCCAAACTTCTTAGAAACTTTTCCCCTAGGCACCGAATATTCAAGAGTTCTTAATCAACTTGAAGATGACCAAATGCCTTAACTTCACTTTCTTCTTTTTCTTTCTTTAGGTACGGCAATTGTGATAAGGAAAAGGATGAACACTCCTTCTTCCTCCCTTATTTTATTCATCCTTTTTTTCTTTTTAATTCCCTTCTTTTATTTATTCTAATTTACTTACCAATATTAAATAATAAACAACATAAACTTGGAGGAATGGAACCATGCTTGGCCGGCCACTTATCAATAATTGGGCACTTTGACATGCAAACCCAAACTTTCCTATTTTAATACTATTTGGTCCTTACTTATTTACCTATCATAATTTTCTAAGTCTCTCAACTAGATCCTTTCAAGCAAAATTCACATTCCTAATACAAAATTAAAACATCAAATTTTTATACAAGTACTATCACACATATAAGATATGCAAATAAAATTTTAACTAAATTTTATGACTCGGTTTTGTGGTCCCGAAACCACTTCCCGACTAGGGTCAATTTTGGGCTGTCGCAACTCTCCCCCATTCAAGAAATTTTCGTCCCCGAAAATCTTACCGGTAAATAGGTTTGGGTATCGTTCTTTCATCGAGCTCTCGATTTCCCAAGTAGCTTCCTCGATCCGGTGTTTGAGCCATAACACCTTTACTAACGGAACCCTTTTGTTTCGCAACCCCTTCACTTCACGAGCTAGGATACGCATCGGCTCTTCTTCATAACTCATATCGGCTTGAATTTCAACCTCTGACGGACTAATTATGTGCGAAGGATCAGATCTATAGCGTCGAAGCATCGAAACATGAAAGACGTCGTGAATCTTTTCAAGTTTAGGGGGTAAAATCAATCGATACGCAACTGGACCGACTCGTTCGGATATTTCGTATGGCCCAATGAATCTCGGACTCAACTTGCCCTTTCGGCCAAATCTGAGTACCTTTTTCCAAGGCGAAACTTTAAGAAACACTTTATCTCCCACCTGATATTCAATGTCTTTTCGTTTCAAATCCGCATACGATTTCTGACGATCCGTGGCTGCCTTTTGACTTTCACGGATTACCCTTACTTTCTGTTCGGCATCTTTAATCAAATCGACTCCGAAAATTTTACTTTCACCGAGCTCGGTCCAAAACAATGGTGTACGGCATTTACGACCGTACAAAGCCTCGTAAGGGGCCATCTTAATACTTGATTGAAAACTATTGTTGTAAGCGAATTCAATCAAAGGTAAATACCGTTCCCATGAACCACTAAACTCGAGGATGCAACATCTCAACATATCCTCAAGTATCTGAATTATCCGCTCGGATTGACCATCGGTTTGTGGATGAAAAGCGGTGCTAAAATGCAGCTTGGTACCCAAAGCTTCTTGCAATTTCTTCCAAAATCGCGAGGTGAATCTCGGATCTCTATCCGACTCGATAGAAATAGGTACTCCATGTAATCTCACAATCTGAGAAACATACAATTCGGCTAGTTTATCCAATGAAAATTCGTACGCACGGGGATAAAGTGAGCCGACTTAGTCAGTCTATCAACAACAACCCAAATCGCATCCTTCTTACTTGCTGACAATGGCAGTCCGGACACAAAGTCCATCGTGACTCGATCCCATTTCCACTCGGGTATCATGATCGGCTGAAGTAATCCTGAAGGCACTTGATGTTCCGCTTTCACTTGTTGACATATTAAACATCTCGAAACAAAGTCGGAGATGTCCCGTTTCATACCATGCCACCAAAACCGACGTTTCAAATAGTTGTACATTTTCGTACTCCCCGGGTGAATTGACATTCGGCTACAATGAGCTTCGTTCAGAATCATCGAAATGAGTTCTGAATTTCTTGGAACACACAACCGACTTCTGAACCTCAAACAATCGTCATCATCAATTTGAAATTCGGATTCCATATTCGGAATACATTCAGCCCGTTTTGCAACCAATTCATCGTCAACTTTCTGAGCTTCACGAATTTGATGAATCAATGATGGTTTGGCCTTTAATTCAGCTACTAACACATTGTCGGGTAGAACAGAAAAGTGTACATTCATCGCTCGTAAATCAAACAGCGATTTCCGGCTTAAGGCGTCTGCAACCACATTAGCCTTTCCCGGGTGGTAATCAATGACAAGCTCGTAATCTTTCAACAACTCAAGCCAACGTCTTTGTCGCAGATTTAAGTCTCTTTGAGTCATCAAATATTTGAGACTTTTGTGATCCGAAGATACATGGCACTTTTCGCCAAACAAATAATGTCGCCATATTTTCAAAGCAAATACGATGGCGGCTAGTTCGAGATCATGGGTTGGATAATTTCTCTCGTGTGGCTTCAATTGTCTCGACGCATAGGCCACAACTCGACCTTCTTGCATCAATACGCAACCCAACCCGAGTAGGGATGCGTCACTATAAATGACAAACTCTTTGCCTGATTCGGGTTGCACTAAAATTGGAGCTTCAGTCAAATGAGTTTTCAGTTGATCGAAGCTTTTCTGACATTTCTCTGTCCATTCGAACTTAGCATCCTTTTGAAGTAGCTTCGTCATTGGTGTGGCTATCATCGAGAAACCTTTTACAAATCGTCGGTAATAACCGGCGAGCCCCAGGAAGCTCCGAACTTCAAGAATATTTCTTGGAGGCTTCCAGTTAAGTATGGCTGAAATTTTGCTCGGGTCAACTCGAATACCCGATGCGGATACCACATGACCTAAGAAGCTAACCTCTCTTAACCAGAACTCACACTTACTGAACTTAGCATATAACTTCTTATCCCGCAAAATTTGCAATAGTAATCTCAGGTGCTCAGCATGTTCGGTCTCATCTCCTGAATAAACTAAGATGTCATCAATGAACACAACTACGAACCGGTCCAAATACTGTCTGAAGATCCGATTCATCAAATCCATAAATACCGCAGGGGCATTAGTGAGCCCAAATGGCATCACTAAGAACTCGTAGTGACCGTACCTCGTTCTGAAAGCAGTTTTGGGTACGTCCGAATCTCGAATCCGCAACTGATAATAACCCGATCTCAAATCTATCTTTGAAAACACTGAGGCTCCCTTTAGTTGATCAAACAAATCATCAATACGCGGTAATGGATATTTATTCTTTATCGTCACTTTATTCAGTTGACGATAGTCAATGCACAACCTCATGGTTCCGTCCTTCTTTTTCACGAACAATACTGGTGCACCCCAAGGTGAGAAACTTGGTCGAGCGAAACCTCTATCCGTCAACTCTTGCAATTGAGCTTTCAATTCCTTTAACTCGGTTAGTGCCATACGATACGGAGCTATCGAAATTGGCGTAGTTCCAGGTACAAGCTCAATACCAAACTCTATCTCCCGAACAGGTGGCAAACCTGGTAACTCTTCAGGAAAAACATCCGGGTATTCACAAACCACCGGCACAGATTCGGGTTTCTTTTCTAATTCTTTGTCATCAAGTACATGCGCAAGGTATGCTTCGCACCCTTTTCTTACATATTTCTGGGCCAACATTGCTGATATTACAGCTGGCAACCCCCTTAAGTCCGTAGACTCAACTCGGATTATCTCGTTATTTGCGCACCTCAAATCAATAGTCTTGCTTTTGCAATTCACAACCGCATCATGCGCGGTCAACCAATCCAAACCTAGAATAACATCAAATTCGTCAAACGGCAAAAGCATCAAATCGGCCGGAAAACAGGATTCTCAGATTATTAGAGGGCATCTTTTACACACTTTATCAACAAGTACGTATTGACCCAAAGGGTTTGACACTCGAATTACGAACTCAGTAGACTCAACAGGTAGAGTCTTACTGGATGCTAAGGTTTCGCATACATATGAATGAGTAGAGCCAGGGTCAATCAATGCAATCACATTAGTATCAAAGAGAGTGAAGGTACCAGTGATGACGTCGGGGGAGGATGCCTCCTCTCGTGCGCGAATGGCATATGCTCTAGCAGGAGTACGGTTCTTGGCTCGAACAGCCGTATCAGAGGCACCTCTCTGACTACCACCCCTACCTCCTAAAATTTTCGGTGGTCTACCTCTAGTTGTCAATCCACTAGGTCTTGCACCTTGAATCTTATTCTTCTCATCAAGCTCCATGCAATCTCTAATGAAGTGGTCCTTCGAACCGCATCCGTAACAGGCCCTGTTAGTAGACTTACGCCAACATTCACCTAGGTGTCGTCTCCCGCATTGGGGACATTCAGGTTTCTCTTGACGA
Source organism: Gossypium hirsutum (assembly GCF_007990345.1). NCBI lineage: Eukaryota > Viridiplantae > Streptophyta > Magnoliopsida > Malvales > Malvaceae > Gossypium > Gossypium hirsutum. The sequence goes on from NC_053435.1 coordinate 66,795,331, forward strand.
TTATTGCCTACACTAGCTACCGAAGTAGCTCGGGAGTCCGTCGATGGTCGTGCTCTGATGGAAATTCCCGCAGTCGTCCTCGACTTATTAGTGTCCTCCCTGAACTTCTTTACAGCTGAGAACGGAGCTTTACCCGTCGATCTTTTACGATAGTCTCTAGCTTCAAATTCAGCCTTCTACCTCTCCTTTCCAAGTTCTTCCGCCTTGCAGGCTCGTTCGACTAGTGTTACGAATTCTTTTATCTCCAAAATACCCACTAGTAGCTTTAAATTTTCATTCAATCCTTCTTCGAATATTTTTCACATAGCAACCTCATCAGCTACACACTCCCGAGCATACCTACTGAGTCTTACGAATTCATGTTCGTATTCAGATACTGTCATACGGCCTTGCTTGAGTTCCAAGAATTCCTTACGCTTTTGATCAATGAACCGTTGACTAATATATTTCTTTCGAAATTCTGTCTGAAGGAAGTCCCAAGTTACTCGTTCGTTTGGGACTATGGAAATCAGGGTCCTCCACCAATAGTAGGCTGAGTCCCGCAACAATGATATAGCACACTTTAGACATTCATCAGGCGTGCATGACAGTTCATCAAACACCCGAATGGTGTTATCAAGCCAGAACTCGGCCTTTTCAGCATCATCAGTAACTATGGCCCTGAACTCCTCGGCCCCGCGCTTCCTAATCTAGTCTACAGGTGGCTTACTCAGCCTCACAGGATCAGTGACTGATGGCATTACGGGCTCTTGGGGTGGATTATTCAAATTCGGGAATTGTTGGACGGCCGGATTGGTTCGGGCATATTGCGCGACCCACTCATTCATCATGGTAAAGAAGGCTTCTTTAGCCCCCTCACCTTGATTATTCGCAGATGACTGAGGTTCAACAGGCGGTGTCCCTTGTGCAGGAGCAGCCGCTACACTTTCAATGTCATCCGCCAAGGTTCTCTCTACACCGGGATCCATTTACTAATCAAAACATAAATTTTAACCGTCAGAAGTCATCACACATTTAAACATTAACATTCGGCATGTATAGCTAGACTCATACGTGCTATGGTAGTCCTAGAACCGACTAAACCATAGCTCTGATACCAATTAAATTGTAACACCCCGAACCCGAGACCGTCGCCGGAGTCGAACACGAGGTGTTAACAGACTTCAAACCACTTATTTGACATTTCCCAGACAAGCTGCCAATCTGCATACTAGTTGCTTTAAAAATCATATCTTGAGTTCTGAAACTCGAAATCCAGTTCCGTAAATTTTCCCTGGAACTAGACTCATATACCTATATGGTAGAATTTTTGTAGAATTTTGGTCGGGCCAATTAGTATAGTTTATTAGTCAAATTCTCCCATCTTACAGGGATCGACTACACTGACATTTGCGCATTACGACTTGGATATCTCCCTGCACAGAGCTTCAATACCGATGCCGTTTGTTTCTATAGAAACTAGACTCAGAGAGGAATCTGTACATATATAGCATGACTCCTAATTATCTCTGGGTAATTTATAATGAATTTCCAAAGTCGGAACAGGGAATCCAGAAACCGTTCTGGCCCTGTCTCACGAGAACCTGAATATCTCTTAACATACTGTCCATATGATCATTTCGTTACTTCTATATGAAAATAGACTCATCAAGCTTCGATTGCATAATTTATTCATTAATTAATTCCACTCCTACTATTTTTAGTGATTTTTCAATCTCACGTCACTGCTGCTGCCAGCATCTGTTACGAAAGCAACTATGCCTATTTCGTGATTTCTCCTTGATCTAACTAGTAATTCATCATACATATCACCAATTATGATCATGACTAGCCATGCCAAAGGCTAATCATTGTCAAACATCTCCCTACTACACTATTGCCATATCATGAATTTTAACACCAAAAATAATCAACCATGACATATGGCATAAAAAAAGTCGAATTATCAAGACTTACGACCTAACGTTATGAAACCAAACCCAACCGAACATTTATGGCATTTTCGCATGGCTAAAAGTTTACATACCAAAGTTCAAACACAACATAATAGCCTATACATGCCGAAATGTTCTCCTAAGCCGACTAAGAAGAAAGTACCAAAACTTGCTAGCCGGTGTGATGACTCCAATGACGGCCCGATCACGCAAAAAGAGACGAGTCCAAGAAACCTAAAATAGGTGACAAGGAAACACCGAGTGAGTATATAACTCAGTAAGTCATAAGCAATGCACTACCATCCATTAATAACATTACACAAGAGGAAGCAAAATGGAACGAGGCTAGTTACTCCACCCATACCGAACCATACCATGGTTCCTCAAACCTATCGGTTCAATCTCATACCAAGTCATGCATTCACATTCCATATACTAATCAATAGGATATTTGAGGCATTTTCATACATCATTTTGTTTTCGTTACAATCATACAACTAAACGACCTTTCACCTATTCCACGATAAATCTTATGTACGTGACCTCAATTATAATTGTCACATAGGTTCAAACTTACCAAGCTCAACTTCAAATATAAACATAGCGCCTAGTAGTCACGAACTCAAGGTACTTACCCGATCCGCTGTCCGTGATCAACTCAATAATGTCGCACACTTAGTGCCCATATGATTCAAAAATATATATTAAGTCCGTACACTCAGTGCTATATAATCAACTCGCACACTTAGTGCTATATAATCAAACTCGCACAATTAGTGCTGAACAATTTAAACCCGCACACTTAGTGCCAATCTCATGATCATAAATGTTTATACCGCACACTTAGTGCCGAGATCAACAACTCAATACATCTCACCTCTTTTCTTTTCATTCAACACTTTCATCACCACATGCATACATGTATATAAATTTATCATTCCATCCGGCATAATTACATAGACATTATGTCTATTTAGATCAATACAAAATATATGCTTGATGACTTACTTTGTGTTGGGTAGGACGGTTCCAACTCGGCTACTCGATGATCTTTTCTTTGCCTTTGCTTGATTCTCCTCCTTTAACTCCTTGAGCTTAATCAATAAATCAACTAGTTTAACCATCTTGCTAAACATTCATAATTCAATTACACATGCATATGTATGTTTGTATATTCGGCAACCATCCTCACTAATTACCCATTTAGTCGATTATACACATAATTAAAGGTAACATCACGAATGGGCATACTTATGTATATATACATATATATGTATATATATGTACTTCGAAATGGGCATCACAATTAGATTTAACACCACCTTCATACTCAATTAGATGGCCGAATGCATGTATATATGCACAATGTCAACTATAACATCATTTAAACACCTAATTTCATCTCATGAACACTCGACCCATTTTTACCCCATATGGCCGAATGTGTAAGATTACATTCAACACCACCGATGTACTTAGTTAGGTGGCCAAATATACCAAGTTAGACTTGACATTATACGTCACAAGAACTCTAATTTAATTTGTCAATTGCTTGTCCAAGAACTCACAAGTGCCTTATCTACAACCTATTCGGCCTTACTACTTAAACTTAGCCTTTCATACACTTATCTCTATTGTTTTAGAAGGCCGAATCCTTATGTGTTCCAACATCTAGCTTACTCAATTCAACACATCAAAACGACATTTAGGCCGATTTTGCTAGCACACAAGCTTTGACCGAATGTCCTTGACCTCTAGTCACCTAAATTTTATTCTTTAAAACTCATCCAACTCATATTTTTCATTGACAACCTCCTTAACTTCAATTTATTCACATCTTTAATCATGCTACATTCGACCATTATTTAACAATAATTCATGTATCCTTTTATTAAACACTCAAAATCAACCATCTTCATACCTCATCACCAAAGACATCAAAATACCAACCAAGAATGTAACATTCATGGCGAATATCATCTCCATCAATTAACAAATTTGAACCATGGCTAGGTAGATTTCAAACTTACAACTTAAAATATACATGAATCTCAAAGAATAATATCAAACATACCTCAATCTAGTTACATGCATGGCCAAACTCTTAGAAACTTTTCCCCTAGGCACCGAATATTCAAGAGCTTCTTAATCAACTTGAAGATGACCAAATGCCTTAACTTCACTTTCTTCTTTTTCTTCTTAGGTACGGCAATTGTGATAAGGAAAAGGATGCTCTCCTATTTATCAC